>NW_013666304.1:30128-32541 GCF_000517525.1 Limulus polyphemus
TGTTTTTGTTTTCTTTTTGAAGTAAAGCACAATGATATGCAATGGGCTATCTGTGCTATGCTCTCTGTGGGTATTGAAGCCCAGTTTTTAATGTTATAAGCCTTCTGGCTTACCGCTGAGCCACTGGGGAGCCCCAAAGTTAAAAATAATAAATGCAATTTAAATAATAACTCACTTCAAGAAAATAAGTGGCCAAGGACAGCCCTCCTAAAAATTACAAGACTGTCAGGGTAGCATATCATTACTCTGTGCGTTTACAGATTAAACAGATCATCACCACCTTCTTTTCCTTCATTTTTCAAAGTATGAGGTTCTCATAATGAGTAAACAATTCTAGTATTAGCCCTCAAATAGTAATTTTGGGATCCACATGGACCTCAGATTTAATTATTTGAAATAACTGTAATATTGAAGGTATTTTTGTTCTTCGTGATTTGTGTTATTAGGGACTATGTCAGCAAGAGAGTGAGCCTACAAACAATTTGGTGCATAAATAATTTTTAAAAATGGGTCTCATTAGTAATTCCAGTGCTAAATAACAAGGTTTTCTATTTATAAACTAGATATAATGGAAAACATAAAGTCATTCAAACCACTGAGCTGTACACACACATAATTGTCAGCTCATCCAGTTATACTCTACATGAGAAGTAAAATAATAGTAAACATTTTCTCCCAGAGAGGTTATTCCTTATCTCCAGACCAATGTACACCAAAAAACTAATCCGTCTTAATGTAATATTTTACATTCAAGTACTTATCAAATAAACACTTAACAGCATACACAATGTATTACCATCATCACAAAAAAAATCAACAAATGTGACAAAGAAACATTCTACCAAATTTTAGATTTTCAAAGCCAATAACTATTCTATATAAGTCTTTAACAATTTCAAACACCTTTGAATCTACATATTAACAAAATAACATGAAGTTGTTTATGCTCCTACCCAGATTTCAAATGTTTTAAAGCTGCACCTTTTCACTCAAATTTTTTGTAGATTGACCTCGGTTTATACAGTCACTAGAGAAACCCTGCCAAATGTTTCATGCTTTCACGTCAATTACAACCAGATTACCATGCAACAATAGTGATTTTGAACTGAATAGTGCAGTGTTTGTATTTACATCATTTCTTTTGATACTTATATTTGCAAACAGACTTCATAAAAATATAACTGTTTTTGAGAATATCCTCTAATAGTTTCATGATATGTGATAAAGAATTCCAATGTTTTTGAATGTAATTTTACACACCTGTACATGAATTTCTGGTAACTTCCCAATTGACAATTTTTATATAAAGTGGAAGCCATGTACGAGTACATGTGAACATAACAAATAAAAAGTCCTTTGTTTAGTGTAGAATGAGGAAACATAAACCTGCTAAGAAAAGCTCATGCTTGGAAGAATCTCAGAAAACATGCAAAAGCAGTCAAATTTGTTAGTTTTAAATGTGATAATGGATTTAATTTTAATCAGGAAAGGAGATAAGCTACCAAGTACTGGATTAACTTATAGGCCACCTAGGCCCTGGCTTAGCCCCACAAACCACCCTACTAAAAAATTATGGTTTGTAAAATTAGTATAATAGAGGTATGAATGAGTTATCGTTATTACTTTCAAATATTACCTGACACAGTATCTCACCAAATCTTAATACGGCCCTCAAGCTAGCTACAGAATGAAACTTTCAAAAAAATAATTTATAAAGGAAAGCAAAGACAAGAAAACACCTGAATAAGAAATACTTCATGATTTGTAATAAAGCTAATAGGTATTGTTCAAAATGTGACCCATTTCTCTATTAAATGTATGGTCCTATGATTTTTAGTTACAGCATAGCAGCTCAGAGAATGGCTCCAAGTTATTTTTCAAGTACAAACTTGAAGCTCATAGCTCCATCTCTTGACCAATTTGTGATCTAATTCCCTCTTGTTTTAAGATCCTGAATGCCAAATAACAAACACTACAGAGGTATGACTTTACAAAGAACAATGTTAAGTAGGCCATGCTGAGAAGGTGGCTGTAAGTATTATGGATGTCAAGAAACCAACTAAAAATAAAAAAGTTTAGATACAGAAAGCTGAAGTTACAGAAGCGTTTCCAAAAGATACAGATGTATTTGAGTTGTCAAACGAAAACTTGTAGTTACACAAGATGAAGATATTAGAATCAGACATACATGTACCATAAAATGGAAATCTAATATACCTTGGCAAAACATTCATAAACTAAGATACATAACTGGTTTTAATGCAATCTACATAAACTAAGTGACAGCATCTTGTATCAGAAATTTTATGGGAGTACAAAGAAGGCCATAAATAACTTAGACCTTCTACTACATGCTTTATTGCAACTAGAAACTTTCTGTAATATCAATAAACTTTCAGCAGCTGAACATCTT
>NW_013666304.1:33369-63426 GCF_000517525.1 Limulus polyphemus
AAGGAGCTATCTTCAGCTAAGACAGTCTCATTTTTGTAACAGGGTGGTTGGCCTTTGGAATGGGTTGCTTTTGGATGTTGTAGAGGCAGTAAATTTAAGTTAGTTTAAGAAAAAACCTGATAAGTATATGAATGATAAGGGCTGGCTTTAAGATTTTTAAAAGTTCATTTATTAATAGTTTAGAGGATGGAACAGCCTAGACAGGCCAAAAGGTCCCATGTTGTCCCAAAATGCTATGTTATGTTATCTTAACCTAGAATCATTCTAGTAGCTGTTTTCTACCATTAAGCCAATTTATTAACCAATTATTAATATTTCCACAGCTTCCATAAGCTTAATCTTTCATGAAGTACCTTATCAAACATTTTCTAACAGTCAACATACACAAAATTAATCAGAATAGTCAGCCAAAGAAGTAAAAATCGCTGTCAAAAAACTCCATTAAGGTAGTAAAGCAAAAGAACAACTAATTTAACATCAAATACTTTTATCAGCAACTTCTAATGATAAGCCTATAGATTCACGGATACTGACTGAACTAAAAAAAAAAAAGTGCTAAATTAAGCTTTTTAACATTTCTTTTTTATATATAAAAGTTGTTTTTGATAATTCTACTATTTAATTAATCTTAGAAGATTTTTGATGAGGAGGGTAGCAAACCTTTTTTTTGGATTGTTTAAAGTAATTCTTCTAACTCCATTTTCTTGACTACATAGGGTGGGTTTTTCTTGTGTTGGGCATATAGATGAAGAATGAATGCATACTCTGCCCTGAAACAGAAATCATTGACAAAGATTGACAAGGTATACCAGGATTTAAGGTAAAACCCGAGTTAATACAATTTATATTTATAAACAAAGATAACTTAACAAGTTTGTAACCATGCAGAAAAAGTCAAAAATCCACTCTAGAGAAGCTATAATTTCTCAAAAAATACCTTTTACTTTCATATATATTTTTACTAAAGGTAGTGCATGTAATTACCCATACAACTATAAACAGATATGAAGTCATCTACCCATAAACTTATATATGCCACCATATTGTTTATCAACAAACTTGATAAATACTTAAATTACATGTGATATGTTTTTAATTTGCTTAAACTATTTTAATAATTTTAAAATTTAAATTTAGATGTTCATGAAGCACTGTTGTTACAGCAAGTATTGTAGTGACTCTAAATGTTCTTAACCCATAACTAAAATTATAATAAAAATGGATAGGTATAACAATGTTACTGCTACTACTTATATAAACAAATCTAACCCAAAGTTGTTTTTGTTTTCTTTTTGAAGTAAAGCACAATGATATGCATGGTTAAAAATTAAATGTACTATTGGACCTCTTCTACAATTACTTTAAAATCTTTGTAACCTAAGGTAAAAGAAGAGAGATATATCTATGAACTAATAGTGAAACTTTAAAGCCCATATGCAGTCCTAAAAAGGATCAATGATGTGATGTACTGTACTTTATTAGCAACACCCTATTGCAACTTGTTAAACAATAAGTGGAAATCATCAAACAGAGATACTTTACAGTAACATAAAACAGAATTCATCTTGGAGGAAATATCTTCATGATTTCAGCTCAATGGGTGAAATGGAACTCCAAATCCAGGTTAAACAAAATCTCAAATCATGTTGTCTAAAACAAGCATGTTGTGACTCAAGATGACAATACTCAATAGTCCCAGTAATGACAGTAAACTGTCAGCAAAATATTCCCAGCCAAATTATCATGGATGACAAGGAAAAAGACCTCCTGACACATTTGCTTCCTGAACAAGTTATGGAATTGTAGAGTACAATAACTGTTCTTCAAGGGATTTTGTACTGCAGCACACAGTTACAGCTTATTATATACAAGTTTTTACAAGTAGTTTACTTTTGAATGTTTTGTAATATAGTTGTGAATAATTATTATTAATTATAAGTTTGGATTTTACTTAACAATGACCTCAATGAGACAATTTTGCCTCATGTCATCAAGGTTACTATTTTTAATGTTCTTATCTATCTTTGAAATTTTATCAAATTTTAAGTGTATAAATGTAGCTTAATCTTTTGCAAATGGAAAAATTACATTACCTTTTTAATATATATCACAAAAAATCCAAAAAATGATATTTTAGATTATATGAAATAATAAAAGAAAATAATTAAGACATTGATTAAAATATTAAATTTCGGTGAATTGAAGGGATCTTTGTCTCTCAGTTATTGTTCCTGTATTTGGATATTATTATAGCATTGATACTGAAGTTTAGTGTTTTACTGGTTGTTGGTTATTAATAGGTAAGTAGAAAGCAGTGATATGAACTATCTTCACTGTGCCCACTGTTGTGCAGGTTTTTTTTGGTTTTTTTAAGAGTTCAACTTCAAGTTTACTCAGATTTGACAGTAAGACTTTAACTTTAAGTTTTAACTTGAATATTAACTTTTGATATTATTATTAGGCATGAGATTAAAAAAGCAGTAATTCCCGAGACAACTGAATTTAATTCTGTTAAAATATCAGTAACTGATACTGCGATAGTCTTACTGATAGATAATGATTCTACTTGTAAATGCAATAAAATATACAAATTACAATTTGATCATTCCTCCTCTGTGGTTTTTATTTTTCATATACTGATAAAGTCTATTACTGTTAGTGTTTTACTACTCACTATTAGTATTACTACTACTAGTTTTAGTATTACTTACTATTACTAGTAATACTAATAGTGTTAGTATTACTATTAGTATCCTAATCATCTGTAAGTTTCAAGTTCAAATATTTCATGAAACTTTGAAAGTCCTATAAATATTGATAAAGAATAAGAGGTACAGTGATTAAACTTTAAACATTTATTAAACACGTACTTGAGGAAAACTGCCATAACGAAACAGCCGAAAGATAAGTACACTCTTGCTACTCACGTAAAACGCCATGTTGAATAACACATACAGAAATATTTGATCAGCATCGGAAAGTTTATATTATGAAAATACAAATAAATATGTGTGTATATAAATATATATAAGAGAGAGGAGATAGAGTAAAGAAATGGACAACTCTGAATTTTGTACTTAACATTTATAGAAACTGACTAGTGAGGGAAAATTATATTTGTTTAGAAAAGAAGTAGAAGTAGTTTCTCAGTATTAACACAACAACTTAATTAGAGCGCTGACTCTTCCTCAAGTCCGAATCCCAAGCCCCCAGTGGCACAGCGGTATGTCTGCGGACTTACAACGCTAGAATCTGGGTTTCGATACCCGTGGTGGGCAGAGCACAGATAGTCCAGTGTGTAGCTTTGTGCTTAATTCCAAAATAACATAGCATAACCGAATTCCAATGTTAAATCTTATTAAAAATGTAAATAAAAAAAAAAATTATCTACCTATCACTCTGGCAAAAACGTAAAAGCTAATAAATTGAATGATGTATTGTTAGAAAGATAATTTCCTCACTTTTGCAATGAAAGTTAAATTTCAAAAATGTTGTCAGTTCGGTTGCAGGATCGGTTTGAAACAAAATTGCTACAGGCCTAGTCTTTCAATCGAACACGCATTCAGCACTTTAAGTTGTGAAGTCGCTATAAGTATAATAGCCAACCCCATCATTTAGTTAAGAATAGCAGTCCGAAGCGGTGAGTGCTGATGACTGTCTGCCCTTTCTCTTTGGCCGACAAGCTCAAGTTACGTGTGATTTCATTTCAGAACCTTAAGGGGCTATGATCTGGTCATTTAGCTAATGTTCCGCTGCAGTTACCGTTAAGTTGAAAATACCAAAGATCACCCCACGTAGCTAAAAAGGAAGTAGCTATCATGTGGAAAGTGCACAGGTTTTTGCTTTGTAAAATAAAACTTTATAGCCTACTAGCAGTCACAGCAGTAATTTGTGACAGACAAAATAGAGCTGAAATGAGATTTTTATACTTCTGTGGTTAGAAACCTATAAAGGATAACTTCAAAGGAACGTAAAGAAAGAAAGAAACAAACAAAAAACATCTATGGTCAAACATGAATCTTTCACATATTTTTTTTTTTGGGGGGGGCTTTTATAAAGTCTCAGCGTTTTTCCTACTTGTGGATTTTATATCATTGCCTTGAATATTTTGTATTACTTTCAAATAGCATTTTTGATATACCTTTGGCTGCTGTAACTTGAATCTAAGGCCTCTTGAGCAGTAATTTTGGTCAGACGAAGGATAGGTTAGGAAACTACACATTTCTGATTATAAGTCCGTAAAAGAGTAGTTGAATTTATTTATTTTAGAAAAAATGGGTAATCTGCGATCTGTCCACTGTGGGGAATCGAACCGAAATATCTTAGCTATTTAGAAGATATGAGGAAAAATATCTGCAGTCAAGCGCAGATAATTTTTTAAACAAATTCTACTTGGCGACAAAGGGTAGCTATTTACTGTTTACAAGTATGAACCCAATTATACGGTAGAGAAAAAGTCGTAATTTATCAACAAATCATTATCGCTTAGTAGTTTAAAATTTCATATACTAGGCGACAAATTTTCTTGACTGGGCGACAGCCCCCCAGTGGTACAGCGGTATGTCTGCAGTCTTACAACGCTAGAATCCGGGTTTCGATACCCCTGGTGGGCAGAGCACAGATAGCCCTTGTGTAGCTTTGTGCTTAATTACAAACAAACAAACAAACAGACTGGGCGACAGGAATTTCGTACTGTCACTATGGAAAAAATGCTCCGATCAATCGTGATTTTGTAGTTAAAACGTTATTTGTTAAGTCACGTGGTAATCTGTTAAACTCATAAAAATCACAAACTTTTAAGGTGATTAAAATACAGTTCAGAATTTTATACAGACTGAAAATGACATTCTAAACATAGGGTTGAAATAGCGAATGTAACAAATAAGTTCACTTTGAAGAAAAATCTGAAGAGTTTAAAGGTTTATTGCTTTATATGTTGTAATAAACTATACATACGTATATCTCAACAAGTGGCTCAATGGCAAATTGGGGGCTTATAACGCTAGAAATCGGGTTTCAATTGATAGCCCATCGTGTAGTTTTGTGCTTAGCAACAACAACAACCAAATAAGCTTATGTGTAAAAATCACTAAAATTCAGATGAGGTAACAGATCAATAAATTTCGTAAAATGCATATTAGCTTATGTAATATTAATGATTTCAAGTTCATGAGATGTGCGTTTGATTTGTTCTGTCTTTAAGAAATTCATCGTTGTTTAATGTAGGAACGCAACAACTGGAAACATACTTCAGCAACGAAAAGCTTAGTTTCATTTATTACGTTACTAGTCTAAGACACGCAGAAAACACTACTACTTACATATAATGCAGTCTTCCATCTCATAACAGACATTTCCACTTTGCATGCAACATTTCTTTTATGAACCACTGTAATATTAATGGTCTTATGTTTCTGAACTGTGCGAAATATATAAAAATTACTAAAATTGTTTGTTTCTTTCTTTCTTTAGGATTTTCATGAAAAGCCACCCAAGGACCACCTACACATAGCCGTTCTTAGTTTTGAACTGACAGATTAGAGGGAAGGCAGCTGATCAACAGCGCCCATCGTCAATTCTTGAATGGTAGGATTTGACTGTCACTCATATAGCGCACCTACGGCCCAAAAGAGAAAAGCACGTTTCTCTGGAAAGACGATGCGAACTATGAACTCTCATATTCATGGTTAGTGCACGCTAAACGCTAAGCCACACCCAGTCTTAATTGCTAAAATACAGAATTGACACGTACTACAGCAGTAAATTCAGTATAAGCAAAAAACACGCATCGCAGCATAATTCACAAAATCCACCTCACCCCCCCGCAGTGGCTCAGCGTTAAGGCTTATAATATTAAAACCGACATTAAATACCCGTGGTGGGCGCAGCACAGACAGTTCATTGCGTAGTTTTGCAGTTGATAACAACAACAAAATAAACAAAATTTATTTACAAGCATTATGAAAACGAATAGTAAAAAGAACAAGTAATCATATACATAAATACATTTCAAATAAAAGGTTAAACAAACGAGAGGTGAGTGTTAATAACTATTTCGCTAGTCATTATCTAGGTATATATATATAATTTTTATTAATCTGATTGACATTTTGGTTTGGTCGCTTGTAAAACATGATGCTCGACATGCACTTATGAGTTTCAAAGTACATACTTCGCTGAACATAAATAAATACATAAATTTTATACGATATTGTAATGGATTAATTTTCATAATGAATGTATAAAAGTATGTATATGCCACTCACAAAAATATTGATTGCATCTTTGTTTTGAAACGTTCGTGATTCTTTCTTAAACGTGGTATACATAGCCAAGTTCGCATGCCGTGTCTTATATGTATATGTATATAAGTTGGTGCATGTTAACAATAATATGACCTTTCAAAAATATTGACTGCATCTTTGTTTTATAACTTGCGTGATCCTTTGTTCTACATGATAAACATTTACCATAGTTCGCATGTCGTGTCTTGTACTATAGAAAAATAAAATCTGGCGGGTGTTAACAATGATATGACCTTTTTATTTGGCTATAGGCATTTAGTACGTGATACCAACTTAATGGAAGTATGCCGAAAATTCAGTGTACACTCCTTGATTATAGTCCTTTATAATCAGTACTATAAATTTGTCGAACAAATGGGATGTTTGTAGCAATATTAGTGCTTTATGTAGGATTAACGATAACATGTGCGTATTCTTTCCCTCAGCTTTTATTTATTTATTTTTATCAAAATAAATCTGTTGACCAGAAGTTAGACCTAAACCTATACACTTATACTTGTCAAAATATTTCCAGATACTAATCTACCTCTCTATCTATCTGACAATACACAAAAATTATAAATTATCTCAGAAAGATAAATATTATAATTAGATTATCTGTAATAAGGAAAATATAGTTAGGTAGAGGAATAGATTGATCTCGAGTAATCATTATACTTATCGAATTTTGAACTTTTGTTCAAAAAGAAACATTTAATACATAACTTTGGATACATGATACAACAAGCACAAATAGTCATAGAATAATTTACGACTAGTTCTAATAAAAGTTGCACAAACTTTATCTTCAGAAGCTCAAGATGAACTATTTTGCTATATTTTGGCAAAAATATAAAATTTACCACATAGGACCTCATTCTTACAAGTTTGTTTGCAAAGAAATGTTCCCTGGTGGAAGAGAGGTAAGTCTACGGACTTCCAACACTAAATTCGATGACGAGGAACCCACTTTGAGACTAATAATGTTTGGAGACGGCTTGAATGGGTAATGAAGAAAAACTTTAATATAAGTTTAACATAACAGCAAATGTACAACGTTTCGACAAAGTTTTGTTATCATCAGGTACCTGATAAAACAAACAACCAAACAAACAAACAAATCCAAAGAAACCTTTTGCATTCGGAGATGTGCACAAGTCCGCCGATAGGAAGAGGCAGAAGGGGAAACTGCACAGGGTCTCGGGCGAATGAAACCTGGTTATACAGTAAAGCCCGCAAAGCACCTTTAGGCATTATCTTCATTTAATCGTAAACAGCATAGTTTTTGGCTTTTCTTTGCATATAGACGCTTGATAAATTAGGAATGATTGAAATAATAATTTGAGTAATAATTAATATATATATATTTGTTACTTTATAGATTTAATAAATATTTGTTGTTACTTTATTAACGTTTTTACGCTTATATTGGGAGCTAAAAACGGCTGCTACTATGATTTAGCCTTGTTTATGAGGTCGTTGCTGTCCAACTTTAGGATCTTCTTTTTTAATAAGTTCTTTAAAATGTTAAAAAAGAGAGAGAAAGAGGCCTAGCGAAGATGTTTACATCGCGTACCGTGCTGGTTTTCGACGCTCCTGAATGTGCAAAACAGTTTCATAATGCTTATATGATTTTCTTATTTATAAAACTGTATATACGTATTTTTCTTCTGGGTAAAAAACTTAAGCTAAATACCATAATATATACATATTATGTAAGCATCATCGTTTAAATAGAATGTACGCATTATCTCAAAGTTATAGCGATATACAGAAAGTGCAATTTTTGTTTGAATAATACAGTTGAGTACATTATATTCTAAATATTCTGATTATACAAATCACCCAGTCGTATGACAACCACAATCGATATAAAGACGAGATGGAACAGAAGGTATACGAATTACATTTTGACATTGGCGTTTCATAGGTGATGTGATGACATCGAAAATTGTTCGATTTTGGAAAGGATATATAATAAAGAGAAGTAAATGTACTTTATCAGTGTCAATCTAGCTTCTCAACGGAGAATGAAAGTTAATGGGCCTAATGTTAGTGATAAATATTACATTAGACTGCATTTTTTTGTAGTTGTTGCTGTTTTTGTTCACATTATCTTTATTTTGTCCATTACGAATTTCAAATCAGAGGCGTGTAAAATTGGAAAGTGTCAAGAAAGTCTGACAGAAAAACAACAACACATATTTCAGTTCACCAATTGGTAAAATAAGGTACCATAAGTTTCACATAACGTGCATAGTTATAATTTTTCACAAGAAGAAAACTAATATGCCTAATTTAATATAACTTGTCATGTCTTTGTGATTAAACATCAACGTTCAACGAAAAGAGAGAGAAAAAAGGTGTGTCATCAAATCCTGTTAGCTAGTAAAGTTCAAAAGCTGACAGATATATTAGCGTTAACACTAACTTTGTAATCCGTCACGCCTCCATGTGGTTCAATGGTAAGTCTTAGGGCTCATAACGATAAAATAGCCTATTTTGTAGCTTTTTGTTCTTAACAACAAATCAAACAAAATAATCCGTCACCAACCTTAACAATACTGATAGTCAGGCTTATAAAAGTAATACTAACACACTTATGATAGCAATAGTTATACTCAAAGGCATCGTAACCGGGGGGGGGGGTGCTATAGTACCCCTACTTTTACACATTTGACTTATACAGCAACTGTAGATTGAGCTGCCTTTGACAGCACTGGAGCTCCTCTTACCAGTTCCTTATACTTTCAATCTCTCATTGTAAAATCTGCATGTCTAACCAAGCAAACCCACTTTGCAACTCCTTCCTGCACCACGGGTCATACTCAACCATTAGCGACAACAATATCAATACGTCTTATAAATGTAATGCTAGCACACTCTGTGATAACAATAGAAATACTGGCGTACCGAATCATAGCGATAACAATGTTAATACCCCGGTAATGAGTCTTATAGAGATAATAATATACTAATACTAAGCATTTTATTAACATACTCGTAGTAAAATTTTGGCCAAAATGCTTGCGTACTGTTCTATATTAATGTTATTGCTACATGTATGGAGTGGTTATTGAGTAAATGTCCGAGTAGTAACAGCGTATGATCGGCTACGAGCCATTATTCTGGTCTGTATAAGTTGCTTTGAGCATTTGTTTGTCAAAACACGCATACGCACCTGATTTATATAAAAGGATGTGCTTTTAGTAGAATCTTTTTCAAGACAGATCAACGCTTTGTTCAGAGAATTTCTCTGTACTTGATATAGAGTCATGCCTCGTCATGTACCCGAAGCTATAGGGCGTCAAATTGTTCGACTGTCCAGAAATGGTATGATAAAAACGGACATTGTCAGAACAGTAGGTTACCCCCAGTGTACTGCATCCAGAATCCCGAAACGTCATCGGACTAAAGAAACTAGATGACCGTGTTTTAATCAGGTTAACAAGTCAAGGTCGAAAGAAGTCTTGCAACACCATACGACATGAATGTATGAACAAATTCATTCAAGGGTATCCAGAACAACAGTGAAGCGGACACTGACCAAACAAGGGTATTTTGCAGAAAGGGCTATCTACAAACCGATATTAACCAGAATTGACCGCCGTCACTGTGTCACTTGGGCAAAACAGTATGCCAACTTACACTGGTGACATGTCATCTTTTCAAATGAGTCCTGTTTCCGGCTTCTTAAAGCTGATAGGAAGGATTAGTGTTTGTCATTTGCCTGGAGGACAAATGAGGGAAAACTGTCTTTCCCAAAGGGAACACAAAGGAGATGGTGCAGTAGATGCTTGGGCAGCTATTCATCATGGTGGAAAAATGCTATTCTTATCTTCCGGGGAATCGTCAATGGCGCCTCCTACAGGTATTACATGGAGACGATATTTCTGTCATACGCTAGAGCAAAGTTTGTCAATAACTTTGTGTTCCAGGATGACAATTCCACTGCCCACAGTGCACGTATTGTACAGGATTATCTTGACCAGGAGGACGTTACAAGATTGCCATGGCTGGCAAAGTATCCAGATTGTAATCCCATTGAGAGCTGTTGGGCAGTAATGAGCCAGAAAATTGAAAACTACGACCCTAAACTAGCTACTGTAGCTAAGTTGTAGCACCTTCTATTGACAAGTTCGGATGAAATCACGGTGGATTATATCAATAACCTCACTGACAGCATGTCACGTCACCTTGTAGAGGTTAAAAGAGTACGAGAAGGACCAACCAAGTACTGAATGTTTAATAGGAACTGATATAAGGTTACCGACGCTATCTATAATAATTTGATGCTATATTTTGTCATTATATATGCTTTGGTAAGGTTTTTTATAGGTAAAATGTTGAATTACACATCCTTCTACAGGTGTCTAATAAAACTGTTTGCTGTTCTAATAAATTGTTCCTGATGTCCATAGAACTTGTCTCATTATACAAATTACATACGTAGATGTATGATATAACATGCATTTCTCACTTTGACAGCGCTAAGTATATTTGTATTCCAGCTTAATAATAATGATTTTATTTGTTACAAAATATGCAAACATTTTGGTCAAGACTGTATACTAGGGGTGTGTTTTCGCTTATCTAGATTTTGTTTGTTTGTTGTTAAGCACAAAACTACACAATAGAATGTCTGTATTGTGCCCGTTACGGGTATCAAAACCCAGTTTTTAGCGTTATAAGCCTTCAGACTTACCGCTGAGCCACTGGAGGGCTTTGCCTAAATGTTTTGTTTGTCCACTATAGTATAAGAGAAAATTTTCTGATAAATATTTTTTTTTAAACCATATTGTGTAGCACCAGATGTCTTGCAGGGAATAAATGGCAACGTAAAAGCTTTTCCCTTAACATCAACTCACAACGTGTTTGTGATAAGAACACAAAAGAGAGGGATTCATTTTATCTTTCTGTTGAATTTCGTTTAGATTTTTGCACTAAACTTTAGTATAGTTTGGTTGTTAACTACCTTGTTTAAAGTTTTACTGAATACTGACACATACTTTTCATCGTAGAAACCGGGAAAGCTGTTCAAGAAAATCAAATACTGGGAATTTAGGTATCGATAAAAAAATACCATATAGAAAATTTTTCTCAAAAAAGACTTTAAAAACTAATTCATTTCAAATGTTTCATCAAAGTAAGTGATAACGATGAGCTTGAAAAACATTTTTCGAATTTGAAAAAGATGCTAATTGCACGTGTTAAAAGCAAAAACTTATTTTAAATAAATTAAGATATATAAACAATCGCAACAAACAAAAGATCGAGAATTATTTAATCTTCTTCTTTCAATAACTAGCTGACTTACCACTGAAAAGAAAGATTGGCAATTTATCTAATTACAAGAATAAACTCACAGACTGCCGACAAGTGGAAGAACTGGTTTCTGTATATTTTAGCCAACTTCAGATTAGCAGTCACATAGTTTTTACTAACAGCACTTACAATGTACACATTATCAGATATCTTAACCATATCAACATATGATGAGCTGTAATTCGTAGTTTTCCAGTCTTTAAATCTTTAATGTCTTGAAATTTTTAGTATTAGTAATTACTGTGACCATTTATGGCACCTGCTAGTCATCTTCCTGGTATTCTATCTTATGTATTTTCTCAAAATATCTGTAATTGTAATTTGATTTCATTTTTCTTCAATTTGTGTCCAGAGGCTCTCTTTAGTATAGCTAGCACTTTTATTCTATGGAGCTAAGATCTGGATTTTGTGTCACTGGAGATCCCCTGAAATTTCTTTCTTTTGCAAATAAGTTCGGCATTTATTGGAAGTATTTTTGACTGTTAGCACAAGATACTCTTTAAGCAACCTCTCATTGACTCTTCGGCGAACATATACACTCTGATTGGAAACAAACAGTTCAAAGTTAAACTCGTCTGTCCAGAGTACCTTGTGCTACTATTCCAAGGACCAGGATACACGTTTTTTTCTTTACAAAAACTAGTCTCTCTGTACATAAAATGACTTCCTGCTACTCTTCCCCAAAGGCAACGTTCTTGAGAATGTACCTCTTGAAAATTTATCTGTGCGTGACTTGTTAATGGTTTGCCTTGTTTTGAATTCAACGCAAAGCTACACGATGGCTATCTACATTAGCCGTCACTAATCCAGCAGTGATAGACTAGAGAGAAGGCACCTAGTCAACACAACCCACCACCAACTCTTGGGATACTCTTTTATCAACGAATAGTGGGATTGACCGTTACATTGTAACGCATTTACGGCTGAAAGGGCGAGCATGTTCGGTAAGGGTAATTCGAACCAGCGACTCTCAGATTGCGAGTTGAGTGCCTTAACCATTAGGCCATGCCAGGCCTTGATTTATCAATGTCATCAGCAAGTCTTTTTACAGTTTTAATACTGGTTTTTATGGAACTGATTTTTTAGATATCTAACATATTTTTTCGGCGAACTTTTATCCATTTCCTTCCTTCTCTGACATTATAAAACTGGGTTTCGTTGTATCTGTCCAAAGTGTACTTCAGAGTACCGAACAACCGAAATCTTTTGCAATATTTCTTAAATTCCAATCAGTAAAGATTTTACCCTGATTCTATCAAAGGGTGTTAATTTTCTATATTTTGGCAGCTGAATGGCAGCATCACACTATATTAGCCGTATCAGATAAAGATAAAAACTAATAATTTCTTATATACCTACATGTATCTGCTTAAAAAAACTTAGAATGTGAATGTCTCAAATTTTGTCAATGATGACTGGTAGAAGAACTAAAGATAATTATATGTAACAATGTTTCATCGCTTTGTGTTTATATTAGACGTTTTGAAAAATCTTTTAAAAATATACTGCACATAATCACTTGTGGTTATGTGCTGCTTTTATCATAACATTAAAAATTAATTAAATGCACATCATATTAAAATCGTGGATAAAGTAAGAAATTCAATATTTTGCCCAGTGTGATGTTTCTTCAGCATTTAAATACCACCTGTATCTACAAATTGGCTAAGCTCTTGTTGGTCAGAAAAAATGACCCATTGTGGAAATAGTTTTTTTTTCAGTTTCCCTTTTTGAACAATACCAATGGCCAAAAAAGACAACGATTTAGCCTATTTTTAGTTTCAATAGACCCCTGGCTGCTCCAAATCGATGGATCGAAATTGCTGACTTCTTCAACGGCTGTCGAAAAAAATTATTATTCTAGTTCAAAATGGAACATTTACCTAGTGGAAGTAAAAGTTTTATCAATTTCTCATAAATTGAGTAGTTTTTTGTTTGTAATTAAGCACAAAGCTACACAATGGGCTATTTGTGCTCTGCCCACCACGGGTATCGAAACCCGGATTTTAGAGTGGTAAGTCTGCAGACAAACCGCTGTGCCACTAGGGGCTAACTTGAGTAGGAATCATGTGAAAACAGCCAGAAAATGTATTGACAAGTACTAATAAAACAACAAACGGTAGACGAAAATGACCACGGCCAAATTACAATGAGAATATTGTAAATATCAATAATGAAATTGTACATGATGAAAATGACGATATTATTTTATTGATAATATACATTTTGGCCTAAATTGAAGATTATTGAGGTGATGATGGAAGTGGTGAATATTATGAAATAATGGAAAAAAATATAAAATATATCACAGATGTTTTCGAAATAGATGCTACTTTGGCGAAAAATTTAGCAAGTTGAAAATCATGTAAAAAATAGTCCTTTAATTTTATTGATAAAATAATCATGCAATTGCTTTCATAATTTCAGTACTAATGAAAATATGCTCTATTATATTACCCAATGATGTAGACTAATTACTGCTTAATATAGGAAAACAACTTGTAAAAGATAGCAGAGAAAGTTAAAGAAAAATATAATTGAAATATAATCAAATCATTGTTTCCAATGAAGGTTGTTATTGACTCCATTATGTGCTTTATTACAAAATGACGAAGTTTTCTGATTGTGTAAAATCGATTTAAAAACCCAATAGAACACCTGATATTTTAGCTTGATACAATATCTTATAAACGCATTCCGAAAGAAGCCGTGTAGAAGTTTAGTGCTAGTTATCTAACATTCGCCTCCCCCCAGTGGCACAGCGGTATGTCTGCGGACTTACAACGCTAGAATCCAGGTTTCGATACCCGTGATGGGCAGAGCAAAGATAGCCCATAGTGTTGCTTTGTGCCTAATTACAAACAATATCTAACACTCCAAATACATAATAAATATTCATTGATATATCGATCTTCATGCAGCCATATTTTCATCTATGCTTAATATTTTGCTTTACAAAAGCTGTGAAATCCTTATTATTAAAGCTTTCTTTTAGTATCATTTCCGTAATCGAATTCTAAGATCGATTTCTGGTGACCCCACCTCTAGTTCAATATGTTATCCAATTTGTTCGTACGACAAATATTAAACTACAATTGTTTTCTTGCATTGCCAAAAAACCCCTAAAACTATAGGAGCAATGGGGTGTTATAATAAATTTTCGTATTACTACACATATATATTACTTATACAGTAAAGAAAGTTACGAAAGAAGAAAATGAGGATTAAACTCGGAATGTAAAAAAAAAAAAGAGAAAGAAACAAATGAAGCATAAAAGTAAAGATCTAACGATAAAGAGAAGAAAGGGAATATTTTAGGATAAATAAAACATGTTAATAACGAGAAAGGTATTGAAACACCCACAGAAAAAGGCAGAAAGACTAATGCTCAATGAATGAAACATATAAGAGACATAGAATACAAATTCGATAAAAAATGAGACTACATAATTAATCCCCTAAAGAAACAAATATGTATAACAACAACACAATAAAATGAGATGAACAGGCCGAAACGTAGAGACAACTCAATAGGAAAAGGCAAGTAGAAAATAAGGCTCTTGAAGAATAGATTATTAAACAAATCCACCTCTTCAGCACTCACCGCCAGGGCACCATACACAGGAAAAACACGTTTTCTTTTTAGACACTCATGGCAAAGCTGAAGAGTTCAGTTTACTGAGAAGCAAAACGCGTTCGATCTCACCTAACGCTTAACGCTCTACGGACTATATTTTCGATTCTTATACAAGTCTATAGGTTAGTTGTAATCAGACGTGTTTTCTGTGTATGGTTAATGCTGCATTAATGTGCTAAAGCTGAACACATGACTAACTGTTCGACAACGGGCGAAGAAATTAATTAAATATACACGAGTTCAACTCAGATTTTATTTTAATCTACGAAGCTGGATGTGTTACTCTTGGAGTCGCCACACTTCAGCTGATTAAAGGAGTAGTCTAGAAGAGAAAGGATGTTTTCCAGTCTGTAAGTTTATTCTACTGTGTATGTGAATCGCCTTTATTACATGGATTTATCATGCTAGTTTTATATGCTCTTTGTTTTTATTTAAGAAGAAATTAATAACATTTTGTTTCTTAAAAAAAGAAACTAATTAAAGGAAATAATTTCCATTCCAGGAAGCATATTAAAGAAAGTTGAAAAACGTTTCGTATTTTGGAAATTTTGGATTTGAATTTTTCACATTAAATTAAAAATGAAAAAAAGAGAGCGAAGAAAAAGGCAACTATTAAAACTAGAATTTAATACCAAATTTTGGAGAAAAATTTATATTAATGAATAAAATAGCAAAATCAGGTAGTGGTTTAATTACAAGAGCATTATGCAGATAATTAACGGAAGTGAATAAATAAAATATGTATACAAACAAAATATTACAGAACAACGAGAGTATACGCAGATAGAAATACATTACTCTTCAGAGATGACTGATTGCAGGACAAACGAATTTATAATGTCAAGATATAACAGGAATACATATCATTAGAAACACATTACTTGTAACAGAAGATCAATAGTAGGAAACCGTATTCGCAATGTTGAGGGATAACAGATATTCGTACTTGTAGAAATAATTACTTGTAATTGAAACCAGGAGTGAGTTTGTTTGTTTGTCTGTAATTAAGCACAAAGCTATACAATGGGCTATCTGTGCTGTGCCCACCACGAGTATTGTAAGTCCGCAGACATACCGCTGTGCCACTGTGGGGCCCAGGAGTAGGAAAATATATTCGTATTATCGAGGGATAACAGAAATATATACCTCTAGAAGCACGTTACTTTTAACAACAGACGAGCAACAGAAAAATATATTCGTAATGTGAAAATATAACAAAATTACATACCACTAAAAATTGTTAGATATACCAGACTGTTTAATGCGAATGTTAAACTTAGTTATTTTTAGAAGCGATAGTTTATCGCAAGTTTGTTTACGTAACTGTTTACGAATGACATGTTGTGTAGTTCTCTAGTTATGAACATTTGTATACGCGTTTGACTTATTTTAGAATATTGTTTTAAAACACGTGTACTGTTTGCTGTTTGTTTATTGTTGAAATATATCGCCAACAAGTTACAGACACTTATTGTAAAGAATCTGACCCATACATAAAAACCTGACAGTGACAAGCCAGTCAGGATCTACAGTGGTAAACGGTGGTAAAAGAAAATACAGCGGTAAATAGGCCTATATACACACAGCTGTAGTAGTGGAAAAAAATATTGTAGAGGTCACAACCACACTATATAACCATGTCAATGATGGTGATCTATGAGTGTTTGATAAGCAATAACAATGAGAGAAGAGCATCAACAGAGAAGAGAGAAAGAATAAGAAAACAAATTGAGATTGCCAAGCTCACCAAACAGAAAGATGGAGGACCCAAGAATGATGTTGGAGTCAGGGTCAACTGATCCAAGCTGCCCAAATTTGCTGAACAGAAATACGACATAGATGTTATCCTGGAGAGGTATGAAAGATTCACCCCAATTCAGAACTAGGACAAAGACAACTGGACAGTCTGTCTCAGACGCCTTCTCACAGGAAAAGGCCTACAATATATGCTGGCATAACTTTAGAAGATGCTGTGGACTATAAAACGTTAAAAGTGGCCTTGCTGAAACGCTATGAACTTACCAAGGAAGGTTTTTGCCAGAAGTTCAGAAAAGCCAAACCTGACATTGGAGAAATTGTATTTCAGTTTGTGGCACGTCTACAGTGATACTTTACAAAGTGGATTAATACGGCCAAGTATAAAGGTAGTTTTGAAGGAGTGGCAGATCTACTAATACAATAACAGTTTATGAACACTGTTCCACTGACATGTCACTGTTCCAAAAAGAGAGAACACCGAAAGACGTGGAGGAGATGATCAAGATGGCAGAAAAGTATATGGAAGCCCATGGAGGGAGTATAACTGGCAAGTCTAAGAATAACCAGTCAAAATCGAAACCAAGGGTGGCTGACAAAAAGTAGAATGCCACCAAGGGTGACAAAAAATCAACAGACAAATGGGAGAAGAAATATATGCTTATTATCAAATGGGGCACATTGCGTGTGGGTGCAAGTCTGTCATTAACAAGCAACAGCTGAAATCTTAACATAAATCAGCTGGAGCTATCTACAAAGATGGTGCTGGCAAAAACCTAGAAAAGAGTGACTGTCACCATGGATGTTGCTGCCAGATGAAACAGAATGAAGACAACTCATTAGATTTACAATGATTAAACCCGTGCATGATCGATGGTCAGATCAAGCTAGTAAATGGGTCAACAGTGCCAGTGGTGATTGGACCATGTGACAAACACCAAGAGGTGTCAACAAACCAAAACATGCCCGTAGGTAAAGGCAATGTCTTGGGCAGTAAAGTGAAAGTCCCATGAGATCCTGGGTGCAGCAATGCAACATTTGGAGCCAGTCTAGTATCTGATGACAAGATGATGGACAAGGTGTGTGCTGGTTGCTGGGACAGTGAGAAAGTTTCCCATAGCAATAATAAAGGTGGACACTCCATACTGTATGGGAGACCTTGAGGCCATGTGCGTGCGTGAAAGCACCCATCTATGAGTTGATGATTGGCAATATACCAGGCAGTAGAAGTTTGGAGGAACCAGACAGAAAGGAGACTGATGAGGCATCTTCAGTCAGTACAAGAGCTCAAGAAAAGAAAATCAAGCAGGACATTAAACCCCAGCAATTCTCAAAAGGTGATAGCGAGAGGTAGGTTTAAAGGAACTGAAGGAAGCACAGAAGAAAGACACTTCACTGCAAAAACTTTGGGACAGTGCCCAGGAGAACGTCAAGCACAAGACAAAGGGCAAAGGGAGTTACAGAATAGAGGACCAGAAGGGAGCGCTGTACCAGATCTGTTAAAGCAGTTCTACTGGGGAAGTTAAACAAATCATAGTACCAACAGAATACCAAACTCAAGTGATGAAGTTGGCTCACGAGTCAACTGTGGGAGGACACCTAGGAGTGACAAAGATGGCACACAGAATCACCAGAAACTTCCATTGGTTGTGGTTCATTTGAGATGTGATGAGATTCTGCAAATCACGTGACATCTACCAAAGGATTATACCTAGAAAGAATGTAGCCAAGGTACCACTTGGTGACATGCCTCTCATAGAAGAGACATTCAGCAGAGTAGCTGTGAATTGATCAGACCACTAGCACCTGTATTCAACTAGCACAACAGGTACATGCTGACAGTAGTTGCCTATACAACACATCATCTAGAAGCCATAGTTATGCTGAAGCAAGAAATGGAGATAGCAGCAGAAGCTCTCCTGGAATTGTTCTGTAGAGTAGACTTTCCAAAAGAGGTATTGACTGACAGAGGGACGCAGTTTACCTCAGAACTGATGCAAGATGTGTGCAGACTCATCAGCACTAGGCAGCTCTTTACCACCCTATACAACCCCATTAGGACTTTGTGAGAGAGTTAATGGAGTCTTTAATAGCTTGCTAAAGAAAATGTGCCAAGAGAGACTACGTGACTGGGACAGGTACATGCAGGCAGTATTATTTGCTTACCGAGAAGTCCCACAAGCGAGTACAGGATTTTCACTCTTTGAGCTACTGCATGGAAGAACAATATATTGTTCAAACTGTTAACAAGAGAAAGAGTCAGAAGTGAGGAACACATTTCAGCACGTGTTTGACCTCATAGATCGACCGAATGAGACCTGTCAACTCACTAAAGAAAATTTATATGCAGCTCAAGGCAGTCAGAAGCACTTCTATGACAAGAAGGATTGACGTTTGAAGGTCGGACAACAGGTCATGTTTCTGCTACCCACAGACAACAACAAACTCACGCTGCAGTGGAAAGGGGTCAACAGAATGGACTATAAGGTGAAAGTGGATGAGAAGACCAAGGTCTACCATGACAACTAGTTGAAGAGGTACTTTGAGAGGGAAGAAGACCTAATGGGTGAAGCTATTGAAGCACAGATGGACATTGTAGATGTGGCTGTCATAGATGTAGAACCAGAAGATGGTGACTGTGTTAAAAAAGATGAAGAGCTACTAGACATAAGACTGCTGCTGGATGGAAATGAAACATACGAAGATGTCAACATCAGTGAAGAACTGACTGGCAAGCAGAAGAAAGAACTACAAGATCTATTGTGCTACTATGCAGACGTCCTCACAGAAGATCAAGAAAACAGACAGTGTGTGACACAAGATAGAGACCACGATTAGGGATTCAGTCATGGTGAAGCCCTACCACACACTCTTTGTGATGAGAGACTTGATCAAGCAAGAAGTCGAGGTAATGTTAAAAGCCAGAATCATTGAGCCTTCGAATTCAGCCTACTGTTCACCAGTGGTAATTGTAAAGAAAAGGGATGACTCAAACCACTGGCTCTGCATACATTTCTGGAAGCTGAACCTAGTTACAAAGTTCGACTCCAAACCTGTGGGTAACCCAGAAGCCACCAAAGGGACTGCAGATGTTAGTGCAGACTGTATGAGTTGACTTTGTGCATGAACTGAAATCAGTCTTTTAATATAGTATAAAAATATTATAAATATTTTTCTTGAAGAGAGGCTTATTGTTAGATATACACGACTGTTTCAGTTTAAGTGTAATGTGAATGTTAAATGTAATTATTTTTAGGAGCAATAGTTTAATGCAAGTTTGTTTACGTAACTGTTTACGAATCATACATTATGTAGTTCACTAGTTAAGAATTGGTGATTGTTATATCATTGCATCATGCTACTAGAACCTTCTGAGTTTTACTCGTTGTTTTAATTAAGTATTATTGCATCATGATATCTAGTAGTGTGGAACATTCTAGACCTCTATCGGGGTATAAATATGCGTCGAAAATCTAGTTCAATAGATAGATCTAGACTGCATGATTGTGGGTTTGGCCATAATGAGCATATTGTGGCGATTTTTAAAGAAAGTATCACAGATTGTATTGTAATAACAGAGTAGAGAAGAATAATTTGTCTTGTCATTTGTGTTCTAAAGTGATTGAACCAACCTGTATAGACTTTAACGAATAAGAGACAATTATTTCAAGCTCTGGATACAACTGTGGTTATTAACTGTGTAACAAACATTTGTATATACGTTTGATTTGTTTTGGATATATTATTTTAAAACAAGTGGACTGTGTGCTGTTTGTTTGTTGTTCAAAATGTATCGCCAACAAGTCACAGACACCTACTTTAAAGAATCCGTCCCCTTCATAAAAACCTTACAAACGCCTTGCTTCTAACAGTAGACCAGCAGAGTGAAAAACATAATGTCAATACATACCACTAGAAACACGTTAATTGCAACCGTACACCAGCAGTGGAAGAAACGTATTCATGATATCAACAGATATGAACGATAGATACCATTAGAAATACGTTACATGTAACAGTACACCAGAATGAGAAGAAACGTATTGTAATGTCCACGGATAACAAAATACGTACCACTAGAAACGTGTTGCTTGTAACAGTAGACAAAGAGTAGGAATGTGTTCGAAATCTGAAGGAACAACAAAAATATTTGCATGGTGATTTGAATTGTTTTTTTAAACACCGCAGAGAAATTATATATATATATATATATGATTTGAAGAATATGAAGCATTGATATTATTAATTTATTTTTCTGGATCATTCAGCAGGTACATTGAGTTTTACCAGATTCGGGGAATTCCACTCCTCATCAGTAACCATGGACAAGGGCAAATCGAAGGAACAAGACAAGGCTTAATATAGTGGTGGAGTAAATATATATGTATATGTTACTGATGAGGTGTGAAATTCCCCGAAACAGGTAAATCGAATAACAGATTGGGATTCATATCTATTTTTTGAAAAATTCATAAAAACTTATTGCTTATAACAGTAGATCAGCAATTTAAAAAACGTGTTCATAATCTCCAGCATTAGCCAGATTTCACACCACTGGAAATAAATTAATTTTAACGTTAGATTACAAGTAAGAACCCAAGAAATGTCATACTTCTACTGACAACCAGGCTTTAAAATAATGTGTGTATTGGTAGGACATTGTTCAACCAGCGCTCTAATTTGTCTTACCTGGTCACCTTAGTTAGTCCCACGACTGAAAATCCATTATTTTGAATCTTGGTAACAAATAATATAAAAAATTTGTATTACTTGCAACAGTCTAGGTTGGCACTTGATAGAAACCGAAAAAGGTCACAATGTCAAAAGGCAAAATGAAGTATATTACTTATAGCAATAATTGCCAACTGAATGGGCATGTAAAGTCATAACAATTTGTCTCGACAAGTCTTCGTTAATCATATCTTAAGTCTGTACTCTTGCCTCTTACGTAAGGTTAAACTGAATACTTAATTTTCTTTTTTATATAAATTTTTAAACAATGTAATAAGAATTTTTATATATTTAGGTAGTGAAGAGTTAAGATTTGTTGTGTATTGCTGTAATAATTTTGGTTACGATGTGTAACATGTCGATCAAACGTTTTTCTGGTTTGAAACATTGTTTATGTCAAGATATCATTACTTCTTCCATTATCTATATCATTGTGATTGAAAGACAAGCTTCTTTGAATACATGGCTTGAGCTAAAAACCTTTTGTAGTTGTCACAGTAAGGGTTTCTTATCAATCACTAAATGCAAATAATATCCAAAAGAAGTAGGGATTGTTGGTTTAGTTACTTATTGTTTACACAAACCTATCTATATAAGCGTTTAAAGTATGTATCCAGAACTTTATGGTTTAATCCAAAACTTGTAAGAGCATTATAAAAGAGGATAATAAATAAAAAAAAAACAAACTTCACAAGTAACCGTCGCAGGTATACATATGTTATTTTTTGTTTTGTTTTTTAGCGTAAACCTAGGCAATGGAATGGTTACGCTTTGTCTACTTCGGGGAATCAAAACGTTGATTTTAGCGCTTTAAGTCCGCAAAGTTATCATATATCCACCGGGGAACAGGTACAGTACATTGTTGCTTTGATTTGGTTTTAATTCATTGAGGTTTGCTGTTGCTATGTAAAGTCAAGCATGAGAAATGTATTCGATAATAAGACGTTTTATATAATTTGTTTATGTTTTTTGATCATTTGTTAGACCTCACATGTAATGAAACACTTTTCAAACTTTGTAGTCGATATAATAAATGTGCTTGCCCCAAGATTCCAGCTATAAGTTTTAAGTTAGAATATCTTATTTGCTTTCCGAAACAATCATTTTGGGTTTTTTAAATGTTCAGGCTAGTTCTTGTTCTATTGCACCAGATTCCATATCGTTGAGGAAGTCTCGAAGACACTAGCAAGCTATATAGTTTTACATGAGCTGTACTAGATATTCATATCAGCCATAAGTTATATGTTTTACATTTATATCTCTAAAGGAATAATGATAATATAAAAATTTTACAAGGTGATTTACAATTACTTTGGGTATTCTCTTACGTCTGGGGTAAATACATGACGGTAGGACTCACCCTCTATAACCAGGAAAGTTTGAAATCCAGTGGATAAGATTGTGTGTAAGAATATGTTTTGTTAGTTTGAAGTGTAATCTGTTATGTTATTAATATTGTTAAATTATGAGAAGATGGTACCATACTCTAAATTTTTTTATGAGTGATTTTATTACTACAGAGGATTTTCTAAGTTTGTTTTTTGTTTTTTTAGCTCAAAGCCAAACAATGGGCTATCTGTAATCTGTCCATCAAGAGGAATCGAAACCCAGATTTTATCGTGGTGAGTCCGCAAACTTACTGATGACCCACTGGTGGACATTACGTTTGCATGTTTTTAAATTAAATTGGGATGTTATTATTATTATTATTATCATTTTACTCAAGTAAAAGAAGAAACATTTGTTATTGGTTACTATGACAACTCGTAAGACTTGAAATCTTAACTTACAAGACTAATCAGCTTGCGTTTCTTCTACAATGACTTATTTTGAAACATTTGAGCCAATACATAAACTCAGAAAACCATTTGCTGGTGTAATATTTGAGAGTAATTTTTAAGTAAAACAATTTTTGAGGGCTTTCCTTAGCCCACCTGTGGCTAAGCAGTGAGTATGAGGGCTTATCACGCTAAAAATCGGGTTTTGATACCCGCAAGATGCACAACACAGACAGCCTGTTGTGTAGTTTTTGCTAATCGATAAATAAACAAATAGAGGCTTCACCTAAAAACAAAAACAAATTAGTTTGATATCGGTAAGGGCTCGTACTAGTTTTTTGCGTTAATGTTGATTTAAAGAGCATCTGTTGTGGGATCATTTGTATGATTACAACTCTCTCTAGTCAATTCCAAAAAGGCCCCAAAGCCTTTACTGCCATTCAATCAGTTAAAGAAATTGTTTCAATTTTCCTGTCCTAAACAATGAACTTAGTTTCTGATGGCTAGAACTTAAGCAGTTTAAATATATGATGTCTTAATCTTTGGTGTTCATGCACAGCATCTTACACTTTCTATATTTATATTATTAGCGTGTGTGTGTAGAGGCGAGTATGAAATTTTGATAAATGACTCAATTTAAGAAGCATTGCTTTGCGCGACGTCATTGCATAATAATAACTGTTTAAAATCTTTAGCACTTAATTTTTAAAAGTTACAGCTAATCCACACAACTTCCTTAGACTAATATCTTAATAGCTTTCATTTTATTCATTAAATAATTTCATGTAAGTAAATGATTGAAATAATTAAATATTGAAGTATATTATACTAAGAGGCGGGTTGGTCCTGTGGTGGAGCTCTGGATTTCAGAGCTACGGAGCTGAGTTCGAATTTGTGTGATATCACAAAATATTCTTAGCAATTAGAGCTGTGGGTCCGTTATAAGAGTAACAGTAAATTCCTTAGCATGTTTGTGTACTACCGATTGATCAATGGTTTAGAAACTAGAGACGGCGGCAAGTGGAATTGTCATAAATGTACAAATGCTAAAATACACATTAAACCAAAATATAATTATTTTGTCTGTTATACATCTCGTATATCCAGGCGTATTCTTGTATAATGGGGCATCATCATTACTGTAAACAAAAAGCAAAACAAAAACAGCCTTTAAATTTAACCCGATGGAAATTGCATTTCTACATCTGAAAATATGTATACTAACTGTTTAAGTTTGATGACGAGGAACCCACTTTGAGAGTACCAAATTTTAAAGACGGTTTTGTCACCATCAGGTACATTTGTTATTGTGTTAAACTTGTGATAAAGATTTCTTAGTTACCCGTTTAAACCTTCTCTAAACTTAACTGTTAAAGTGTCTTGTACATTATTCTAGTAATAAAGAATATATAATGGATAATTAATTACAATCAGTGTTCTTCCCATGATAGCTAACATTACCATAAAATGATTTTTAATGTATATCTATACTATTGGCTGTTTTCCAGTGTACTTATCGATTTATTGTGATTCATATTGTAAGAAACAACCAATATTTAGAACAGCTTGTTTATTAATATTTTCATTATAATCTTGTAGGCTATATATTAAATTTGACGTCTGTATCATTCTTTATCTAAAGGGGTTTTTAACATCCCGTGACAAACGCATAACTGAATCACTAGAAATTTCTTGAAAGTTTAGAAGACGATTTAGGCGAAAGAAAATGTCAGTTAGACTAACATACAAGTATCGAGTATTTAACGGTGATGTAGTGATTATTGAGTTGGTTAGTTAGTCAGTTAGTTACTTCAGTTTTGTAAATTTTGAGTTTGTGTTTCAACGAAATACCAGAGATACGAGAAGTACGTTAAGTACGACAAAGTTAGCAAGTTAGTCAGAAGCGGATTGGAAATTAAAATGTCTAGGAATAATTATTCTTATAACAGCCTTCCAATGAAATATGGAGAAAATGATTCTTGAAAAAACTGAGCGGGATATTGTGCTTATGCTACATAGCCTGTAATGTGTAGTAGTATTAATACTATTCCTACAGTTTACAAATTAAACAAAAATACATTGTACAATTTTTTTTCCCTTTAGAAACTAACGTTTATTATATTTATTAAGTATGACCAAAGAAGTACATGAATTGAAATTAATTCACACAAAAATAATCTTAAAAGAAAAATTTACATTAGAACTTTCATGAAGACGGCAACACATTAGCTGATGAAACATAAGATAGAAACTAATTACTAATGAGTATGTAGTTATAAAATAAATAGTTAATATTTATAGATATGTCATCCTTATTATGAAAAAAAGTTAAGAATTAGTTACTAATTAATTATTAGACTTAGGTTAATAACGTTTGATATCTGATCACCACAATCTTACCGCAAGTACTAATTGCTATGTAGAGACACATATTGTATGAATTTTTTGTTAATATTTTTCAAATTACAAGAATGCAGGTCTCGTCTATTTTATTTTGCAGGCGGCTTAATATTAATTGTTGTGGGAAAATAAGAAGACTTCTGTCGTGAAAGAGGTGAGAATGTCTGAGCTGGTCAGAAGAGCAGAAGCTTTGCAAGGTTCTTTGGAAATTAGAGCATTTTTGTAAAAACGTAAAACATATAGTGTTTCAGAGGACTAAAGCTCAAGCATCCCGCTAAAGTTGTTTCTGAAAAGTCTTGTAAAAATGAAAAATTTCACTGTTTCGGCACAACTGACTTTGTCGTCATGGTGATGTCCGTGAATAAACTTACAGGAACAGAGCAAGATTACGAGCATGTGATAGACCAGCTGCCGTTGTCTGGCAGTGAGATAAATCGAGACGATTGAACGACAAATAAAAAGATTAATTTATTGTTGGCCTAGTTATAATTTCTATATCTGTGCCTTAGTTCTGCTGTGATTCCGCAAAACATTAAACAACGCCTTGAAAACTAAAACAAAATAGTTATTAAAATCGACATGTCTGGTTTTATAAATGAAACATTATTGATTTGCTCGTTTCATGTTTAACTTGTAGGAGGCAGTCAAACAATCGAGTATGATACTCAAAATCTGTACTAAACGTTTAAATATTAATCTACGAAACTTCACAAAATCAACGAAAAATAAAACATTAACTTTTAGAATGAATACGAAAACTGTTAATCAGTATCTTTGTGCAAGAGGAAAATTATGTAAAAGCGTAGAGCTAATAGAGTGATGAGATAACCAGTAAAGTAGACAAGAAAGGAGTACATTGATAGCAGTTAGATCCAAAAACGAACAGTAGCTTGGACGCTCGCTTATGATACACCAAACGTACAAAAAACATGATGTTTGAAGAAGAGAAAATTAACACAAAGTCTAAACTTCCTGCCTTGAAAGTCATGGCGAAGCCGCTCCCACCCCCTGTTGTTGTAATAACTAGTGAAGCAGATGTTAAAAGTGAAAATAATCTTGATGAAACTGCATGTCACGAATCAACAGCTTTGGATATTCTGGCTAATGGTATTCGCCAAACAGGAAGTTTTAATCCTTTATCAATGGCGTCGCTACGAACGCATGCGCAAGATAGTTTGACTGTCATTCCAACTGACGGAAATGAAGAGAATGATCTGGATCAGAATCAAGGTAGGATTTATTTTGTTAATTTAATTATACCTTTTCATATATATGTATGCATCAAACAATGTTTCAAGCTACTTGTTGCTTTTCTTCGAGTACGCTAGTATTCCATTAACCTAAGTCAATTTGTATAGTTTAAGTTACTCAAAACAAAGTTTTATTTAAACAGGCTAAATAATCATATTATTTTGTAATTATGTTATTTAAATTATTTCTGTAATGTAATGTTAGTTTGGTGAAGAATTTATTTAAATCAGTTGTATATAGTCATATTACTTTGTTAGACAGACGACGTATTGAAATTAGCTGTCATATTAATTTGGTAAACAATGTTTTTTTCAAATCAGCCATTAGCACAGTCACTAGTTTGGTAGACAATTAATGTATTTAAACAAGCTGTATACAGTTATTTTGATTTCATTTTTTTTAATCAGCTGTACACAAGTTATGTTATTTCGGTAGACAATGAATATATTTAAATGAGCTGAATACAGTCATGTTGATTTGGTAGACAATCAGTCAGTCGTAGCGTCCTCTTTAGTTCTGAGGGTCGACGACTTGTTCTCTTTTTCTCGTTGCTGTCACCAACTCTCCTAATTCGAGATTCTCATCTCTGTTCCATTTTCTCAAGTTATCGAGTCTCAGGTCTGTCTGTCGCTTTCCCCTCCTTCAATTTTACACACGAAAATATCTGTCAACCTTCCTTCAGATCTAATTATATGCCCAAAATAGCACATCTTCTGCCTCTTACGTATAGATATTTCCTTTGTCTCTGCACGTCCCAGTACTTCCTCCTCAGTTTTCTATCTATGTGGCCAATAAATCTATTTAGATCAGCTGTACACGGTCATCTTAGTTTATACAACTGATCTAAATAAATTCCTTGGCTACCAAAGTAAGACTGATTAAATTCATTGGCTACAAAACTAAGATGACTGTGATAGGTTTTCGTTCGAGTTTATATTTCACTATTATTCATGATTGTGATTTTTTAATACTTACATACTGTTGATATATTTTTAGTTCCGCATCGTTTGGACACGTTTTAATACTGTGAAATTAAAACATAAAAATTGTCTTTATATCAACATCACAGTTGTGATATATGTTTAGAAGAGCACATTTCTAGTATTGCAACAACATTCACCAAGATTGCCCGAAATTTAGAAAGGTCTGAGCTCTTCTTGTACAAATAGTTTAACCTTTTCCAAGTTGTCTCAAAGACGAAAGAAGCGTATCGTTTTATTTGGTTGTTTTTAAATTTCATGGACACTAAAGGTAAGCCAAATAATTGAGTTAAACCGTTTCCAAGTTAGCTCAAAAAAGAAATAAACTTACCGTTTTATTTGGTTGTTTTTAAATTTCATGGACACTAAAGGTAAGCCAAATAATTGAGTTAAACCTTTTCCAAGTTGGCTCAAAAAAGAAATAAACGTACCATTTTATTTGGTTGTTTTTAAATTTCATGGACACTAAAGGTAAGCCAAATAATTGAGTTAAACCTTTTTCAAGTTGGCTCAAAAAAGAAATAAACGTACCGTTTTATTTGGTTGTTTTTAAATTTCATGGACACTAAAGGTAAGCCAAATAATTGAGTTAAACCTTTTTCAAGTTGGCTCAAAAAAGAAATAAACGTACCGTTTTATTTGGTTGTTTTTAAATTTCATGGACACTAAAGGTAAGCCAAATAATTGAGTTAAACCGTTTCCAAGTTGGCTCAAAAAAGAAATAAACGTACCGTTTTATTTGGTTATTTAGAAATTTCATGGACACTAAAGGTAAGCCAAGTTATTTAGTTTTTTTTTACTTTTTACCTTACAATCGTAACTAAATAAACATTGAACAATAAAACACATTAACACAAAGGAAAAGTAGGATGCTGTTAACCCTCATGACCCTGTGATAATGTGACTAATGTCCCGTCTTTTCTTGATGTATAGGTGCATACTCTTGTTTGAATTGAAATACCTGGTGATCGCGTGATAACCTGCATGGCTTGCCTCTTCTTTAATAGTGTACTTAGTTATGAGATCTACACAGCCTCAAATGTCACATGTTAAAGTCTATGTCGCGTTATTTCTTAATGAGAGAGCGAATTTACTTGGGAGATCTGAAATATTTCATGATCACGTGCTAATCTGCATGACACGTCTTTCTTTGATAAAATGTAGCCAGATGACTCAAGTTTGTGGTCGTTTGAACCTTTCTTCGCAATAGAAAATAATAAGTAGCTCTGCTGGTCGACAACGAACTTTTCTGTCAGTAACAAGAGTGACTGGCTGAATACACGCTGATGTGTTACGAGTAAACACATTTAAAACTCTTGTTATAAGGATTCTCTGTAGGAAATGCAGTACATGCAGCTTTTACATCTACACGCAAGTTCAATTATTATTGACAAGCGTACACGTTAGTTTTACTTATCGTCGTACACTGATATGAGACTGTTAAACCTCGGAAGGTAATTTTTTGTTAAAACGTAAAACCACCATATAGTTTATTATCAAATTGTACGATCGTTCTTACCTTTCTTATTCACGAGCAACTATAATGTCCGACATAATTTCTAGGGTCTCACATGACACACTTTTAATATATAAAAATATACCAAAATATCTGACTTACGTAAAATATGAACTTATGGTGGGTGATTGATGTTATTTCAAAAGAGATGTTGTTATAGCTAAACTATAATATGAAGTCTGATTACCCTTTACTTGTTTTGTACAACGTTCCATAACGTAAAAACTAACTTAGTATTACACTTAGTAGTATTTCATTCATCTTCACAAAATAAACAAACTGTATATTAGGTCGTCCAGAAATTAATGTCGCTTCTTTTAGATAAAAAAAAAACCCGAACAACTTATAAATCAAAACAAAACATTTATTAAATGAAATAGTCTCTATTCTTATCGATGAT
>NW_013666304.1:64284-82818 GCF_000517525.1 Limulus polyphemus
GTTTACACGTTGCAAATTATGATCACCGGAGTGTTCGTGAGGCACCCAAACACCTTCTTTATGGAGTTTTACCATATTCCTTAGATGTTTATGTATCGTTTCATGAGAGACATGCAATTTCAGGGCCATTTCACGAGCCATTACATTTTTTAAGGCTACAGTCACTTGAACAAAATTTGCTGAACCATCGTTTACACTTACGAACGTTCAAAACATTTCAATAAACTTCTTTGATATTCTTTGTGGCTACAGAGGAGTTCTTTCCCTTTTTGTATTCAAACAGCATTACAAGCCGAATGTATTTTTTGTCGTGTGCCATCACCATAAGGGATTAGAGTATACTAAACTTTACACATTATAGAGACTACACTAATCTGACGTTTAGGCGGTTCGTTTAACTATTATACGTGATGTACGTTTTTTGGAGGGTGATTAATGAAATTTTTCCAAAACGCGACATTAATTTCTTGACGACCGAATATATATGTTCGTCCATCACATATGAAGATGACAGCCGTCCTACATCTCAGGGTTTTTGACGTACTCATGAATGACTAATAAGCACAATCCTTGCAAAAATGATGAACTTATCTGAACAGCCGAATTTAAACCAAGGTCTTCCACAGCTCGTCCATACTCATCCAATCGAATGCCTTGGTCAGGTCTACAAAGATGCAGTAGAGATTAATGTTTTGTTCTGTGCACAGTCTTGGATCTGTCTCGCTGCAAAGATCATATCCATGGTCCCTTTTCCTTTCCTTAAGCCACATTCATTGTCTGATGCGAACGCATCTACTATGTGTTGCATGAAATGTTTCAGCATTGTTCTAGCAATATTTTTCCAGCAATTACCAGCAAAACAATACCCTGGTGGTTGTCACAGATGTATTTGATTTCCCCTTTTTCTTGTACAAGTGGACAATTGATGCATCTTTGTATTAACGAGGGATTTTATCTTGAATCTACATCTGTTGGAACAACTCCATCATGCAATGTATAAGGTGATCTCCACCAGCCTTGTATGTTTCGGCTAGGATTGAATTAGAATCAGGTGTGATTTGCCATTAGACAAGACCCCAAAAGGCATTCTTAGTCTCAGTAATAGTGGGTTTCCTTGAAAGAACTTCAGTGGTGGTATGCTGAGGGAGATCATTGATATCTTCACTGATGATTGTTGATTCCCTGTTCAGTAGGTTGTTAAAGAGGTCAACCTATCTCTCTAGAAATTTGGTTTTCTCACTTAACATGATTGATCCATCTGAATCCATAACAGGCAAAGAACCTGCATGCTGGGGAGCATACACTGTCTGCAGTGATGCACATAACTGCTTTGTTTTGTTGCTGTCAGAGAAGGACTGGAGTTCAGCAGCTTCATTGTTCCACCATTGGGAACACATACTTTTTAGTTTGATTTGTACTGTTTTGTAGATGTTATGGTATACCTGTCTCTTTGATGGTGATGACTTATCATTTGGCTTGGCTAAACATAAGCAATGTTTGTCTTGGAGCAAGGCTTCAATGTCCAAGTCATTTTCATTGAACCAGTTTTGATGTTTAAAAGCTGTTGGGCCCAAGGTTTCCGAGGCTACACTATGAACCACCTCATTGAAGATGATCCATTCAAACTCAGCATCACCAGAAAATGTGTTAGTTGCACAAAAATGGGATTCTACAGATTCAGCAAGGTGTTGTTTCTTAACTGAGGTTTTCATTATACTGACATTCAGCCTTTTTTGTTTTTTAATTTGGGGTCTTATAACTGGTTTTACAAGGAAGTTGAACTTTGAAGGAATGCATTGATGGTTTGTTCAGCATTCTGTTTCTCTCATGGCTTTTTTAACTCTAACATCTTGAATGTCGATCTTCCTGACAATGAAATAATCTATCAGATGCCAATGTTTATAATGAGGATGTATTCATGAAGTCATATTCTTATTTGGTACACAGAACACTTGTTGTTGATGACAAGATTGTGCTCAGCACATTTTTTTAGTAAGAGAAGGCCATTAGTGTTGCATTTACTAATGCCTTTCTTGACTATGATGCCTGACTAGGTCTGGTGATCTGATCCAACACGATATTTGAAATCATTGAGAAGGACAAGCTTTTTGGTACCGAGGGATAATGAATTCTAAGTCCTTGTAGAATTTGCCTATGACTTCATCTGGGTTAGTCATCGTTGAAGCACATGCAATGATAATATTTGCATGATACTTAACAGCATGAGGCAGTCTCAAGGTTATGAGGTGGCCATTTACACCCTTAGGTAAACTTTACAGCTGATCGATGATGCTTGACTTGATGCTAACTCTTGGCTTTCTTCAGCACTTCGAATACTATAGAAGAATGTATAGCCAGCTCAAGATTCTTTTACTGATTGACTTCTATAGGACGTGTTTCACTCAGAGCTGTGATGTGGATGTTGTAGCATGCGAGCTCTTTACCAACCGGGGCAGTACTTCATTCTGATTCCATGTTAATATCACTGTCCCTTAGGGTTAGTGTTCAAATGTTCCACGTCCCGATATTTAGTGGTTGGAAGATTTTGTTGTATTTATTCTTATTATTTTGACTGCAAAGTAGGATCTCTGTCAGTCTCGGTCAACTGACCAAAACTTAAGTGAACCAGGCAATTTTTAGGACACTTTTTCTAGTCCCTTCTTCATTCCATGGAGATGAGTAGTGCAATCCTAAAGAGATTATGCTTAGTTACTCAGGAGACTGCTTAATGCCAATGTTGGTTCATTTGAGTGGAGAGTGAGCACACTTCCTGAGCCGCCTATGTGCAGGTCCGTAACGTGCATCTACCAGTCTATCCACACATGCTGCTCCGCCGCTCGCCTATCGTCACAAGCCTTTTGGTGGTGGTTGTCTGATATGCAATGGCATCTGCTCGTAGGTTTGATTAAAATGAAAAAGGGTTGTACGGAGCCTGCCTCACTTTCTTGTCCTGCTCCATCTTAGTCCAAGTGGCAAGACAAAGTCTAGATGTCTATAGATGAAGGAAGATGCAGAGAACGGCCTGCATTAGCTAAGTGCCCTCATACCGGTGGCTTAAGTATTCCACAAGGCTTGCTATACTGCTTTCATACCTGGAGAGTTAGCATATCTGCTTAACCTAATCTGCTACAGCAGCCTTGAGATAAAGGGTGAGTGTATCCCGAGTGGGTACCGTTGACCAATCACAGAGTGATGGTGCTCATCTGTCTTCTGATGTTATTTCCTCCATCAAGTGTTTCGCTACTCTCCTCAAGCACTCATTCGTCCGAAGGCGTTGGTACTTTCTGAAGTTGTCAGTATAACACTGCCATCCAGCACTCGGCCTTTAACCAATACAGGTTGTACCGCTTATGGCCACAGCGATAATAGGCTCAAGCCTGACCTGACCTAACAAACTATAGAAACCAAAGGACAGCAAATATGTTAATAAATTTGACTCGTTTAACACAGGTTTCTTGTTTACGAACTATACATGATTAATTTTAAGCACGTTATGTCAAATAAGGGACGTTTGTTAAACCGAACTAAGAATAAGTGTCTATTTACTCTCAGAAAAACGAACAGGCTTTTATCTCATTGAAACTCCTAGTTAGGCCACACCGTAATGTTGAAAGAGTTATTATGTACTCGAAACAAACTTCATTAATAATTTATTAACCAGTTCAAAACGATATTGAAATTATTAGTAATACCACGACCATTTCGGATGTACATATTAAATACTTTCTGACGATATTAACTAATAGACAGAGTAATATATAAATTTGTTGTTACTGAGATATTTCAGTAAAGAGAACTTTTACTTACATACATGGAGTTATATTGATTCATCCTTGCCACCAGTGAACTGATCTCTCATGGATAATGTTTCCAAGTTTGTAAAGGATATTCAGACAACATCCAAATACACACACATATATATATGCATTTTATCGATCTTAGAAGCTAATAATAGGTCAACCACACACTGTAAAGCAACGCGTGCATACTTGTATGATTGTAGTTTTTTTTAAAGTTGAGTATTAACCTTGGTATGTATATATTTCACAATCTCACTGTAAACACCCACACGTTCTAGTCAGCTGGTTTTATAATTATCTACCGTTGGACACTACTACATTAAAATATTTATTCTTTGTTTTAATGAAGTATAAATGACGGTTTCCTTCAACTGGTTTTAACCAGTGTCTGCCGAAAGTTACCAGTTAGTCAGTTTAAAGAGGTAAGTACATATAACGTTTGATTTGTAAAACTGTATTTCAAACTACAAGCATTCATAAAATGAATATAGTGATTTTATTCTATAAATGTAATTTCGTTTTTACCAACTTCTGTTAATAAGTAGTTTTCTACGTGTGAATTACTTAATATTTGTGATGTGTTTCGTATTCTTCCAAATTTTGGTAGTAAACTGTTTTTGTACTTAATTGTCTTAATATGTACAATCTTCCACCGTTCTGACAACTTCTCTCATCGAGCTGTTTCATACTTACTATTTTTATTGTGAGTTGTCTTCCTCTAAATTCTGTTGTAAGTAGCTCTTTACTAAAGTTTCTTAATGTTTTCTACTTTTTTCTAATTATTCTATTGTTTCCAATTTTGCGACACTTTAGTAATAACATGTCGAGTGTCATATTTACTGGAAGTTACTTTACGACACTTCAGCAGTACCATGCCGTGAGTAATATTTATTAGAACTTACTTCGCGACACTTCAGTAGTATCATGCTGGGAGTCATATTTACAAGTACTTTATTTCGAGACACTTCAGTAGTGCCATGCCGGGATTCATACTTACAGGAACTTATTTCGCTACATTTCAGTAGTGCCATGCTCATGCAATGAGTCATATTTAGGAGATGTTAGTTTCGCTATCTCTTTTGTTTTTGTCAGTATTCACTCCGTATTACAGCTGCGCTGGAGGAAAGCAAAGTTGTTGTTACCATGTTGTTGTTTTTTCCTGTAGTTATAGATTAAGCCAGTAAATCATTAAACTAGTTTGATAAGCTTCAGTTTTAATAGAATGTAAAAAAGAATTCTTACTTGGTAGAGACTTATCAATATTTTCTGTTTTGTTCGCATAACAACTGCTAATCATAATTTAGGGTATGAAATAATCATTAACCTTGTTGCCGATAAACACGGGGTTTGCTTGTTGGCGATAAACACGAGGTTTGCTTGTTGCCGATAAACACGGGGTTTGCTTGTTGGCAATAGACACGGGGTTTGCTTGTTGGCGATAAACACGGGGTTTGCTTGTTGGCGATAGACACGGGGTTTGCTTGTTGCCGATAAACACAGGGTTTGCTTGTTGCCGATAAACACAGGGTTTGCTTGTTGCCAGTAGACATAGGGTTTGCTTGTTGCCGATAAACACAGGGTTTGTTTGTTGCCGATAGACTTGGTATCTACTTCCATGGTGGTGTTGTAGCTATTGCTTTACGATTTTAAGAATAGCTACACAAAAGCAAGCGGTCGGAGAAAACTTTATGAGCGTGTATTTGTAATGACATTTTACTTTAAACAACGTGAAACATTTTTTAGCGTCCCCAAGTTTTGAAATGAGTACTAATTTAGCTTTTGATAGAATAAAAAAAATATCAGTATAAACACACACACACACACACACACACACATATATATATATATATCTTTCACTGTACTCAAAAAAATATATAAGGTTATTCCAAGTATTATCTATTAAATAGGGTTATCAGTTAGAGTTTTATATTTTTGTATATAAACATACGTTTATCAAATTTATTTGGGTTAATGTCTTAATAGTACGTGCAAGCACACTCAATACTCAGGTAATAACTGTAACTAAACATATATTAAACAATCCTTACATCATTTCAACAACGTTTAATGTACTCGTATGTAAAATTTATATTTCAGCACAATGGGAATAACTTGACGAAGTAATCATATGTAAAACAACCCTTCAAACACTTATTTTAAAATTTTGCAATGTACTCGTATGTAAAGTGGTAATACCTTGCTGAAGTAACCATAAAAAAATTCCCAAATCAGTTGATAACTACTTATATCTAATGTTTATTGTATTGTGCTATACTCTAGAAATTCTAACAGAAAACCTTTGTCAGTTTCACTATCGAACTACCAGCTGAAATACAGACAACGTTTCTTCTTAACAGCACACAGGAGAGTTCCATACTATTGTGTACAACAGTAAATTTCCTAGAAGTATTCCCAATAGCCTGAATACCCTAATATCACATGGATTGCACTTTCTTTGTTATTGTTACAGCAACTGCTAACAATGTCTTTTACTAAAAATTGTACTAATTAGGGCGGTTAAATCAATACAAAAAGTATTTTGAATTATAACAGTAGCTGGTCTTTCACCATGCAGCTACAGTAGACAAACGTTGTCTTACAAAATATGAAATACGTATGTTTGTATTGGCTGAATACTGAAATTCCGAACTGTGTACGTTCTCATCAGCTCACTTAGAACTTTTGTGGAGAATATCACCAAAATAAGGTCTGGATACTGGTGTGGATCATGTTAACCTATACACAGTTGTATCTTTTTCATAGAAAAAACGAATTTCCAAAATTTAGCTATCCAGCTAGAAATTAATGAAAAGTTATTATCCGTGTGAATTAATGTAAACAGTTTGTAAAACAAAAAACAAAAAAAAAAAACAGGTTCAGAAGTATTTAGGTTAACTTACATGTAAAATTCTCAGTGATAACGATTTCTAAAACTACTTACCACTGTGCAATAAAAGAAATTGAAGTAAATTTTTGGAGGGTTAATAATTAAGTATTAAAAACTGTAAAAAAAATTAATTATTGTGATATTTCATGACACGTTCCACTGAAAACCTTTTCAATTTGCTAAATTCGGTGTTACATTGTAACTTTCTCGCTCTATCTGTTCTTTTACTGTTATAACCTAAACGGTTTAAAATTTCATTCCCTGAACATATAAATTTAAGTTTGTTGTTATCAGCTCAAAAGTAAAAACGAAACAACCAAGAAAGAAATGGAGATTCGATATATTCATCTTCTTTTGCATTAAATCACGATCAACTAATGGCAATGATAACTTTCGATGAATTTAATAAACAATTTTCTAACAAGAACAAATCTAGTAGACTTATATATTTTAGAAGATAAGCTAGATTGAAACTAATGTGTGCTTATTAATCTATATACCAGACAGTCAGGTATGCTAATATAGTTTATCAGCATAAGATGTTTCTGAAGGTGTTAGTCAGTTTTTAGAATACGTATTAAGTGATGAAATATACAGAAAGTATAGGACTATATAGAATACCCTGTAACAAACCAAGCTACAGGGTTGAATACGTTATATAAAAACGATTTTGCATTTAAAAATTAACAAGTTACGTGAAAACCACAGCTGATATAAAGCCTCGATGGAACAGCATGTATCAGAACTATATTTTTATATTGTTTGGCGTTTGTAGGTAGTGCGATGTCACCGGAAGTTGTTTGCTTTTGTAATTGGTATATAGCAGCTCTTATCATGTAAAATAATTATATACTAAGATCATAAAGATGTATTATGATCGTAGATTTAGGATTTTCAAGACGGGGATATCCCTTATTCTTAATGACATTGGAAAACAAAGTAATGTGGATAAGTTGGGGCACCAGGACCATCAAAAAAGAGACCTTCAACAAATCATGTATCCGAGCCGTGGTAAACGAAGCATTGTCTTGTAACAAGTGAAAATCCACGAACACAAAGGTCAATGGCAAAAGCTGTCTACGTGTAACATAACCAAGGAATATCTCCACCTGGAAAAGAGACCAACAGGATATGGGTTCACCGAGATACCTCCCATTCAACCGTCTCACAACTCAAGCAACCTGAGATGAAATGGGTATTTAGGCTATTCCCCACGAAGACATACCGCGTCAAGTTTCTGGACGCAGCGCTTGTGGATTTCTGTACTATCGCACTGTTGAAACGGTCGCTGGAAAACCATCGTCCTTGTACACTCGATGGATTATGAAAACCTCATAGGGAGGGGTAGTGTGCTTTGGGTATGACGGTCTGACTACAGAACCTTTTGCAATGAAAACTACAAAGCGGGCTATTGTAAAAATGAATGGTCGTCAGCTATAGCATGAGTGGATGTGGCGACATGGACTGTAATGACGTTGTGAGGCTGCAAAATCGACTTAATATAACGTATTCATCCCTCTATAGATAATAAAATAAAAGAATCTACTTTTTTTACAAATAAACTTTTATATAAAAGCTGCATAGTGTCTTTGCATATTTTTTTGCAGGGTTATAAAATTTACAAGACTTATAGTGTTTAGTTTTCATTTTGAAATATTTCAGTATTAGTAAACTCTAATGGCTTTAATTCTGAAATTAAAATCAGCTGTATCTCTGTTTTTAACTTCTTTTTCAAAGTTGTATGTCTAAGAATGATACACATAATTTTGTAACTTTACTTAATTTTGTAACTTATATTACAAGGATTATATTTGTAGTAACTATAAACATAAGCCCGTAGCTGTTATTCTTATTATCTTGTTTTACAGGATGTCTTCTGTAGATATCATATGAAAAATCCCGTAGTTCCACTTCTTATTACCCATTTTTACAGGATGATATCTGTAGATATGATATGTAAAATCTGTAGCTCGTATTATCTTATTATCGTATTTCTGTAGCTATCAAATGTAAAATCCTGTAGTTCTACTTCACATTATCTTGTTTTACAGGATTATTTCTGTAGATATCACATGTAAAATCATGTAGCTCTGCTTATTATCTTCTTTTGCAGGAAGAGTTTCGGTAGATATCATATGTACAATCATGTAACTCTACTTCTTATCACCTTGTTTCTTTCAATGATGATATCTGTAGATATCATATCTAAAATCCTGTAGTTCTACTTCTTGTTATTTTCTGTTACTAGGATGATATCTGTAAATATCATACAATATTATCTAATTTATTATTAATGTGTAATAAACTATCATGGTGCTAAAAGGAAGGAAGTCTTTCGTTTACTTCTGTCAGGTTTATTTCAGACAATTAAACTCGCCTTTTTACTATACTGGTCCACTACGTCAGAATATATCTATATAAATATAATATTACTGTCTGTTGTATGTCCATGTAACTACTTCACAGGGTGTGGATGGATCTTCACCAAAATTGATATGGAGATTAATTAGGTCTATGCGGAGGTACATACAAATTTTCAGTTTTGCATTTTGCGGTATTCATGAGCGTTTTTTTTTTACCACTACTTCGCCCCTGTTGATAAATCTTCACCAAAGTTGGCATGAAGATTTGATGGGTCCATGCGGAGATACACGCAAAGTTGTGGTTTCATATTTTCTGTTTTGCAGTTTTTATGGGCATTTTTTACAATAACATTCATTAATCATGAATTTACATAACATCCGTTTAGGGTATGGGTACTCCAGCTAGTTGGAAGTAAGTTACAACTCTGTTCAAAGGACGAAGTCGAGTTAAAACGAAGTCATGATGTAATCTTTTAACGTGCCCAAAACCTACAGTTTATTTTATTTTTCTTCAATATAAATAAAGGACTATTTGCATGATAATCACGCTCGTTACTATCTTTGTTTGCTATATCTTCAGAATAATTTAAATTATTATTTTAATTTATATAAGAGCCGTTTATTTTACAGTGCATTGTAATTTCAAAGTTGTACGACGATAATGGGGTAAACATAATATTTTTTACTAAGTTATACCAAACATTAAGAATAAGTTTTATCGGTCTAGAAAAACGTAACTAGTGTCTATAATATAAGCTAGGTTGTATAGTATGAATAATCTATGAAAAATGTGAGGTCACTCTACGAATTCTTCAAAATTTGAGTTGCTCCCAAACATTTTAAATATATTTTTTAAAACTTTGTTTAATAATTGATTAAAGACTTCAGTATTCTTTTCTGAAGTGAGAATTTTTTAGAAATATATCAAAGTTATCGTTTTTTTTATTTGGGAATTTCTTTTTCTTATAAAAACGTGAATTTCAGTGAAGAAAAGATGATGTAGAGCTCAAATTTATTCTTTGACGGCCCGGCATATCCAAGTGGCTAGGGAGCTCGACTCGCAATCGCGGGTTCGAATCCCCGTAACTTTCAGCCGCGGGGGCGTTATAATGTGACGGTCAAGAGTAGCCCAAGAGTTGGCGATGGGTGATGATGACTAGCTGCCTTCCCTCTAGTCTTACACTGCTAAATTAGGGACGGCTAGTGCAGATAGCCCTCGTGTAGCTTTGCGCGAAATTCAAAACAAACAAACAATTTATTCTTTGATTCGCTATTTCCGCTGTAGCAGACTAGTTTTGCTGAATTCAAAGCTCATTTGTGCTGCCAGTAAAAGCAAAGCAAATAAATACACTAGGCCTGATACAGTGGTAGAGTGCAAGCAGTTTGTTTAGTTTTGGAGTATAGTCCATGATGAATAAAGACTCCTACGTTATATTTTCTAAATGAAATTCACGTTTTGATGAGAAAAAGAAATTCAGAAATATATAAATGAATAACCAGTTATTCCGCAGAATAATAATGAATAATTAATTTTAACGGTATGTCATATGTTGTCCAAACACCTAAAGTATGTTAGGTTATTAGTGGTGAGAAAAGGACTATACATCAAAAAACACAAACAAATTATCTATTATTTCTTTGAATCATGAAAAAAAGTAAAAATTAATAGTATTATTTTAAACTATAAAAAAGTAAAAATTGGAAAACTTTTTAAAGCTGTCATTTTACCGATAGTTATCTAATTAGAGAAAGCAGAAAAGTGTGGGTAAATCAGAATGTTTAACAAATGCCAACCCACGTGGATTGTTTTTTTAGCGCGCAGGAAAAGTGATAAGACGTGTTAGAGCAGACGAACTTCGAACTTTGCAGAACTCACCCAGTTCGAGCCTCTTTACTTATTCACATGTGCTTGGATGATTTCTTTTTTTTTTTAGTGCAATCACAGTAACGTATTTGAAGCAAGTTGTAAGTACACGTGCTGCGTGCGTTCTTCTTCAAACACATTAGAGCGCCATATAATCTTTCCCAGCTAATGTGTTCCTTGTTTTGCAGTCCAATTTTATTACCGATATGAACGAACGTTTCCTTAACACGAACTCACATGCCTATTCATAAGGTAAATAGTGTAATAAAGCCCCTCTTAAAAATCACATCTTGTATGATCTATATATTATGTCTATGATATAGTACTGAAATCCTTAAAGGAAACATGTTTTGTTGATATATATATATCTCAATATAAAGAATATATATTGTGTTTGTGTGTGTTAGCATCCATCGCCCACAGTTGGCTAGTTCGATTATTGTATTTTTTGTATGATTGGAAACTGTCCGAAACTGGTGTACACAGTATTATTTTGTTTTAGGACTTTTAACCGAGAAGGGGAAAAAAATCATTCTCAAATAGGACATATTTCTACTTTTTGTTATCGACTTTTGGCTTTGAATTTAAGGACACAAGCATTAATAAGTTAAACGAGGGTATGCAAATATAATCTAATGAGGTCATTAGGGATTTGATAATAAAATGAAAAAGGAAGGGAGACATTATCTAACATTGTCCTTTTATACATTTGTTGTTTCATCAACGAGAACCATCAACTAGTAATTATAATATCCATTGACAATCGCCGGATCTGGAAGTTAAGGTCTGTTGAAGTTACATAATTATTGAAAATCGCATTCAGTTCGCGGTTTTTTGAGTTAGACTCTTAACTTAAGTGAATTTTGATTAAACTATAATTTTCTTGCAATGACTGTTCGGATACATGGTTGGTCTGGAAAAAACCTGTATCATTTTCTGGTTATAAGTACGCAGTTCTTGCAAAACTTCATTATATTATGGCTGTGGAGAAAATATCTTGCTTGGTTTAAGTAGGTCTTGTATAAACTACGTTCCGTAGGTGAAAGAGAAGATGGACATGTTTACACTTTATTTATAGTACTTGTTTCTGGAAGATTTATTTGTGGCTCAACGTTAACTACGGAATGTTTTATACGGACTCTTGAATATTAGTCTTTCCTTTACTAAAGAAATACTATTTTTAGATTTTACTGTATTGACGTATGGCGGTTCTGGTTAATGGAATGAAAGTGAACGTTTGTGTGAAAACTGCTAAAGGTTAGAAATGTTTACTTATTCGTCTTACTACGTACGCCTGCAAAAATTACTTCGTTTTCGAACTGTGTTGTATTGTGAAAAAAACATCATTCCATCGGTTATTACTGCAAGAAGAGATGAGTTACAATTTCGTCAAATTCATGGAGAAAATATATAAACAATTTGTACAATATTAGGAGCTGACTCTAGATGCAATCATATTTAAAGCGAGTGATCAGAGTCACAAGTCATAAATGTTGCTGGTAATCAAAGTGACAAGTCGTACTTCACGCTTGTGATTATTTTTACAGGTCACACTTGAAGTAAGTATTCAGTGTTACTAATGGTTCTTGAAGCTAGTGATCAGAGTCACAAGTCATAAATGTTGCTGGTAATCAAAGTGACAAGTCGTACTTCACGCTTGTGATTATTTTTACAGGTCACACTTGAAGTAAGTATTCAGTGTTACTAATGGTTCTTGAAGCTTGTGATTATTTTTACAGGTCACACTTGAAGTAAGTATTCAGTGTTACTAATGGTTCTTGAAGCTAGTGATTGGGGTTTCATATCACACTTAGTGTTAGTTATCAAGATTACAGTCATACTTGTTGTTAGTGATAAAAGTTGTAAGTTATACCCGTCCCTAGTGGTCTGAGAAACAGGTCATATTTGTTGCGAGTGATCACAGTTTGTTTGTTTGAAGTTATGCACAAAGCTACACACTGGGCTATCCGTGCTCTGCCCACCACGGGTATCGAAACCCAGTTTCTCGAGTTGTAAGTCCGCAGACATACCGCTGTGCCACTAGGGAGCTCACAATTAGTGTTCAAGCTTATTGCTAGTAGTCACAGTTACAAGTCATACTTGTTGCTAGCGATAAGAGTTATTTGACACTAGTGATCACAGTTACAAAGTATACTTGATGCTAGTGATCAACTTTACAATTGCTACTCGCTGTTACTGAACAGAGTTATAACTCATGCTTGTTGCTATTCGTAAGATTTACTTGTCATACTTGCCATGGTTCATGTCATACTTGACACTAGATATTAGGATTACAGTCACACTCACTGCTAATATTCAGGATTATGAGTCATACTTGTCGCTATATATGAGAGTTACCGTTCATACTTGTTGTTACTTAGTGGTTAGAGTTGAAGGTTATAGTTGACGACAATGATCAGGATTACGAGACATACTTGATGCTAGTGACCGGAATTAAAATTCATATTTGTTCCTAGAGATGAGAGTTATAATTCATTCTTGTAGTTAGTAGTCAGGGTTACAGGTCATTTTTAATACTAGTGAAAAGGTTACAACTCATACTCGTTGCTAGTGATTAGGGTTATAAAACATATTTTATGCTAATGGTCAGAGTAACAGGTCATACTTGATTGATCAGAGTTATAAGTCATCTATGTTGCAAGTTGTCAGAGTTACCAATCATAGTTGTTGCTAACGATCAGAGTTACAGGTCATACTTGACACCAGTAACCAGGCGTAAGTCATACTTAATCCTAATGATTAGGATTACAGGTCATGCTTGACGCTAGTGATCAGAGTTACAAACCATAGTTGATGATATTGCTCCAGGTTACAAACAATACTTGACGCTAATGATTAATATTCCATATCATACTTGGCACTAGGTATCATGGTTAGCGTCAGATGGGTTTTTAGTGATCAGAGTCATTGGTCATACTTGTTTAAATTATCAGGGTTGCAAGTAATACTTTATTTTAATACCCAGACTTACAAACAATACTTGCTTTCAATGGTCAGAGTTACAAGTCATACTTGTTAATAATGATAAGAGTTACAGGTTATACTTGACGCTAATGATCAGGGTTAAAAATCTTAATTAATGTTTGTGATCATCTTTACAATTCATTTTTGTTGCTACTGATCTGAGTTACAAGTGATACTTGTTGCTAGAGGTTGGATTTACAAGTAATACTTGATGATATTGCTCAGGGTTAGAAGTCATTTTTACTGTAAGTGACCAAATTTACAAATGATACTTGACGCTAGTGATTAGGGTTTCATGTCATAATTGACGCCAGTTGTAAGGGCTATATGTCATGCTTGATTTTAGTGAAAAGATACAGGTCATATTTAATGTTAGGATCAGGTTTACGTCTACTAACCAGAGTTACAAGTCAAACTTATTGCGAGCAGTCACAGTTATAAGTCATACTTGCTGCTAGCAATAAGAATTTAATATGATACTTGAAGCAGGTGATCAGAGTTACAAAATATACTTGACGTTGAAAATAAGGGATAATGCTAGAAATCAGAGTTGTATGTCACACTTATGGCTAATGGTCAGAGGTTTGAGTGATACTTAGTGTTAGTGATCAGTATTACAAGACATTCTTAATGCTAGTGATCAGCATTGCAATTCATACTTGTTGCTACTGACCAGAGTTATAAATAATACTTGTTGCTTGTAATAAGGGTTAGTTGTCATTCTTGTTGTTAGTGATCAGAGTTACAAGTAATAGTTGATACTAGAACTCAAGGTTACAAGTTATACATGAAACTAGGTATTAGGGTTGCAGCCATAACTATTGCTAGTGTTAAGGGTTAAGTGTCCTACTTGTCCCTAAAGATGACAGTTACAGGCCAAAATTGTTGCTAGTGTCAGGGTTAATGTTCATTTTTGATGCTAGTAAAAAGTATTACAAGTCATGCTTGTTCCTATTGATTACAGTTACAAATCACACTATATGCAGTTGATCGGAGTTGCAGTTAATAGTTGATGATAGTGATCAGAGTTACAAGTCATACTTATTGCTAATGGTCAGAGTTAATAGTAATACTAGATGTAAGTGTTCGGAGTTACAAGTCATACTTATTGCTAACGGTCAGAGTTAATAGTAATACTAGATGTAAGTGTTCGGAGTCACAGGTCATAAATGACGATAGAAATCAGTGTTACAAGGCATATTTGTTGGTATTGATCAAAGCTGTAATCTATATTTGACTCCAACGATTAGAGGTACAAGACATATTTGTGGCTAGTGACCAGAAATACAAGTTATACTTGTTACTAGTGGCCAAAGTTACAATTCTTACTTGATGCTAGTGTTTAGGATTACAAGTCATACTTAATACTAGTGATTAGGGTTAGGAGTTATACTTGACGCTAGTGATCAGAGTTACAAGTAAAAATTCACACAAGTGATCAAGGATTGATTAGATTTACGAGCCATACTTATTGATAATGATCAGAGTTACAATTCATGCTTGTTGTTAGCGATCAGGGTTACGGGTCATACTTAATGCAAGCGATCAGAGTTACAGGTCTTAGTCGACAAAATTATTCAAGGTTACAATTATATTTATCTGTATTGATCAGGATTATAAGTCATATGTGACACTATTATCAGGGTTGAAAGGCATACTTGCTGCTAGTGACCAGCATTATATTGATAACTGTTTCTACTGATCAGTTATAATCATACTTATTATTATTGATAAGAATTACAAATCAGTCCTGTTGCTACTGGATAGAGTCATACTTGGCAAAGGTGATCAGAGTTACAGTGATACTTGATGCTAATGATAAGTATTAAAACTCATGCTTGTTGTAGGTGATTGGAGTTACAAGCCATACTACTTATTGCTAGTGACTAGAGTTACACACCATTCTTGTTGCTGGTGATCAGAATTACATATCATACTTGATGCTAGTGTTCAAGGTTATAAGCCATACTTAATGAAGTGATCAGAGTTACTAAAACACTTAACACTATAGATTATGGTTTAATTTCATACCTGACACTGGTTATTAAGCTTGTAAATCATACTTATTTCTAGTGATTAGAGATACAGGTTATACTTAACGCTAGTGATCAGAGTTTAAAGTCATACCTGATGCTAATAATCAGAGTTATATGTCAAACTTATTGCTAGTAGTCACAGTTACACGTCATAGACGATTTAGAAATGATAATTGACGCTAGTGATCAGAGTTACAAGACATATTTAACTCTAGTAATTAGAGTTACAAGCTATACTTTGTGCTAGTGACCAGAGTTACAAGTCATAATTGACTCTAGTGATCAAGGGTAGAAGCTATATTTGCTGCTATTGATCAAAGTTACAAACCATAGTTGACGCTGATGATTAGAGTTACAAGTCATATATGTGGCTAGCTATCAGAGTGACAAGTCATACTCGTAACTGATAAGAATTACACGTCATTCTTTTCGCTATTGATGAAAGTTGCAGGCCGTACGTAATGATAGTGACCAGAGTTATAAGTCATACTTGTTGAAGAGGATCTGTATTATAAGTTATACTTGATGCTAGTGATCATGGTTACAATTCGTTCTTGTTGCTATTGGTCACCATTATGTTGGTATTTGTTGCTACTGATCAGATTTAGAAGTCATACTTGTTGATAGTGGTAAGAATGGTAAGACCAACAAGTGATAGTTGCTGCTATTGGTAAGAGTTACAAACAACACTTGATACTAGTGATCAGGGTTGCATGTCATTATACCTGTTGCTGAAACATAATAAATAAAGCTATATATTGTGATAGTTTTCCGTCTATTACCACGTGGTTGAAAGTACACACGAAACTTGTGCAAGGTACGACTAAAAGATCATAGATAGGCACGATAACTGTTCCATGTTCTTTCACATTGTAATCTAACTAAACATTAGAAGTGTTTTACTTCTTACATTACGCAATAATCGATCTTTATACTAAAGAAAGATTACGGAGATTAAAGATGCTTTAAATCAAATACCCACAATCAATCAAGTAATAACGATGATATATAAATTACATTGTTTAAGAAATGTACAATTGTACCGATACGTAGACTCTACGTTAGGGTGTCTCCAAAAAAGCACTTTTTTTTAAATGTCCTAATTTTCGGACCTAATGCCATTATGTGGATCGTAACTAAGCTATTAAGACCAAAATTGGCGTAATTGAAGAAAAAACACATTGCCTCAACCATCTTTTTGTTCAAGGAAAAAATCAATTCGTTTTTATTTTTAGGCTTTTTCGGATTTACTTTTGAAGGTCAAAATTTGATAAGATGTGTGTAGTGGCTCTAAAGAATATTATCTAACTTTAAACAATAAAAATTAATGTTAAAGTATGCTGAGATGTGCCTCAAAAATGTACGTATTTTCTAGTCTTTTTTTTAAAATTTGTAAATTATCTTCTAGATAAGTTTTGTTGAATATATCAAAAACTAAATGAACTATGGTGATAGTAATGATGATGAAAACTTATTTATATAAGTATTTATTCAGTGATAGAGACTCTTTCGAGCAACTGGATAAAGTTTTCGGTGAGACTCTACTACTTGAAACATGAATTGTTGTTGCTATCGATTATTGGTTAAAACCTTCATATATTCGCTTATGAGATGGATGTCTCGTTCCGCAGTACCATTAGTTACTAAAAGTCCTCTAACCCATTTTGCGGTCTTTGAATATTAGGGTCTTCTTGCAATATGATGGATGTGTTTTTTTAGTGAACCAGGTTGCAAAATCATTCAACACAGAGTCAAATAAAAAACCATAGTGAAGGATTTATAAGTGACTCAATATTATCCCTTCAACACCCTCTTGATATTCTCCTGGTTTTATAAAGATTGGTTTTCCTTTCGAGTAAATCCCTTTTTTTTTTATCTTTAATGTGCTTTATTTTTTCCAATTAGTTTTCCTACAAATATTTTGAAATACGTTCCAAAACATGATGACGACACCCTAAATAAAGTAAAGGACGACCTAGCTCTTTTCCAATTGTAATTGCCTCTCTTTTCATCCACCCAGTGTGGAAGCAGTTGTGTCGAACCCCATACCAACAATGTTGTCAGAAATATTATATTCTCTTTGTATACATAAATATTCTACAGCTTGTGATTGTCCTGTGCTATCTTTTATTTCTTGACAAGCAAAAAGTTTTCCTTCTGAGCATTCCTTTGAGTCTCCTGATACAAGAACTGCCAATCGATCTTCAAATTTTCTTTCTGCATCACAGCATATTTTACTGTCCCAATGCTCATGTACACTGAGATCGACAAAGAAATTGTGGAAAAAGCTTTGGAAGTTTTTGGTATCTTTCTCCTGAGATAGTTCCCTTCTGTTTTTTTGCAAACAGAGTGGGTTTAGAAGCAAAAGAGAAAGTGACTTTGAGATTGTGTGCTTTTAAAGATGAAACAAGGATTTACTCAAAAGGAAAACCAAGAGAATCTCATGAGAGTATTGAAGGGATAATCTAGAGTTACTTATAAGTCCTTCTCTATGGTTTTTATTTGACTCTGTGGCAAATGATTTTGCAACCTGGTTCACTAAAAAACATCCATCATCATTGTAAGAAGACCCTAATTTTCAAAGACCGCAAAATGGGTT
>NW_013666304.1:83669-91632 GCF_000517525.1 Limulus polyphemus
TTAACCAATAATCGACGGCAACAACAATTCATGTTACAAGTAGTAGATTCTCACCGAAAACTTTATCCAGTTTGCTCGAAAGAGTCTCTATCACTGAATAAATACTTATATAAATAAGTTTTCATCATCATCACTATCACCATATGTTTAGAACAAATTTCTCCCTTTAAATGATGTTCCGATTTTTTGGGTTTAGTTGATTTAAATAATTTTTTAAATATTTTCTTAATTTTTTAGCATTAAATTTCTGTAAACTCCAAAACAAACTATTTTACTTAACGATAAATGTTCCTTTGCTTATTCTTAGTTATTCTCAATATTTATAGTTCATTTATTATTTGATATATTCAACAAAACTTATCTAGAAAATAATTTACAAATAAATATAAAAGACTAGAAAGTAGGTACATTTTGAGGTACATCACAACAAACATTAACATAATCTTTTATTGTTTAAAGTTAGATAACATTATGTAGTGCGTAATTAACATTTTGAGCCATCACACACGTCTTTCAATCAAATTTTGACCTTGAAAAGTGAAAACGAAAAAACCTAATAAAAAAAAATTGTTTTTTTTCCTTGAACAAAAAGGCCATTAGGTAATGGTTTATTTTCTTCAACTACGCCAGTTTTGGTCTTAATAGTTTAGTAACGATCCACATAATGGCATTAGCCCTGAAAATTAGGACATTTCAAAAAAGTGTTTTTTGGGGCACCCTAGCTCTACGTGTAGTTAGATTGTGGTTAAATAAGTAAGAAGTTTTAGTAACGTACCCGAATCTTGTTACATAACATCTTAACAGGATCTTGTAATTACGCTGATTTATATATCCAAGTTACATTACACTGTAACTTATCTGAAATGTACAAGGACTTATAGATGTTAGTTACATTACATTCTTATTGGACATGGTATTTGTAATTGCCTATAGATCATAGTTACATTACATTGTTAGTGGACCTGTACTTACAATGACCTATAGATCACAGTGACATTACATTATTAGTGGATATGGTATTTGTAATTGCCTTATAGATGTTAGTTACATTACATTCTTAGTGGATATGGTATTTACAGTTACATATATATCATAGTTACATTACATTATTAGTGTATATGGTATTTACAATTACCTATATATATCATAGTTACATTACATTATTAGTGGATATGGTATTTACAGTTACATATATATCATAGTTACATTACATTATTAGTGTATATGGTATTTACAATTACCTATATATATCATAGTTACATTACATTATTAGTGGATATGGTATTTACAATTACCTATATATCATAGTTACATTATATTAGACAAAATACAATTATCACTAAAAGTTTATTAATAACAAAAATGTGAAATGATCAGGTTCGTAACTAACTTTTACCAGATTTAGATAACTTTGGCGATAGCGATATTTAAGTAACTCCCATTGAATTCAGATTATGGTGTGTTTCTTATGGATTCAAAAACTTCTAATATAACGACGATCTGATTCGTTAGAATTTTGACTTTTTTTACATTTGTACAAATAGTAGGTCATGTTGTATATATATTTTTTCTCTGATTAGTCCTATATTTTATAGGTCCATTTTGTGCTAAGGCGTCTGAAGTATTATTTCACGCAAAAACAAAACTGATTTATTCAATGCAGATTGTCACGCAGGTCATATGTTGTTTGTACTTTGCTTCGTAAGCGTAATCTCTAATATTACGGCAATGCCCGTTGCTTCAGATGTATATAGAAGTAACAAAAATAATCAATTCAGATCGTTCTGAAGGCATTCAGGTATTAACGTCCCGACGTATTTTCAAAACGTAATTAAGATCAAACCTTTTCGAATACGTAAAATAAATGTTAATGATTTTTTTCTTCTCTTATATGTTTCCTTTAGCTACTAGGTTTTTAAAAAAATAAATCACTGGTTGTTAATTAACAGAAAAACTAAGCAAAATTATTGGTATTGTGTCAATTATGCCAGTTGGCTTTGTAAATTATTCTAGGCTGTTGAAAATCTATCCATGAAGGGGTGTATTAACTAACTGGTTTAACCTTGGAATTCCCATCAGGGTCCATATGAGAACCATGGATTTCTAAAACACATTTTCCTTAACTATTTATGCATCAAATTTCTTGTTCCTCCATGACATTCTTGGTAACAAGGTTCCCTTATAACCTATGAGTCACATAACACATTTTACAAAATTTACCTTGAAAATGGCGATTAATTCTAGTAATTAATGCCGAGACTTTCTATGTATTTGAAACAGAAAAATGAGTGATATTACCAAATTTTATTGGTCAGTTATTTATACTGTATCAGGCAAAAACATAGACTTGCACACAATATAAAAACAATTGTAATTTAAGGATTAATAACTGTTTAAAAAAAATCAAAATAATACTTAGTGTTCGTTATGGCAACCAATTGAACTATGAATTGTAAACATTTCCATACCTCGTACAGTAACCATATTTAACTAACTGTTGGCCCAGCATGGCCAGGTGGTTAGGGCGCTCGACTCTCCGTCTGCGGGTCGCGGGTTCGAATCCCCGTCCCACCAAACATGCTCACCCTTTTAGCCGTGGGGGCGTTATATTGTGACGGTCAATCCCACTGTTCGTTGGTAAAAGAGTAGCCCAAGAGTTGGTGGTAGGTGGTGATGACTAGCTGCCTTCCTTCTAGTCGTACACTGCTAAATTAGGGACGGCTAACGCAGATAGCTCTCGTGTAGCTTTGCGCGAGATTAAGAAACAAAAACAATAATTAACTGTTAACATTATAATGAATTTGTTTATATATATATAATATATTATTGTTTAATATTAAACAATGTAATTTTCATCTGTAAAATTATGAAATTCGAGACATTCGAAAAACGTATGAGACAATTTAAAGTTTTGACATAAACATTTTAACTATGCACACAGCTGTCTAATATTAAGTAGCTTAAATTAATGACATTTCCTAAATGTTAAATAGCTACTTCATGAGCTTGCCTTGATTTTAAGTATCCATTTTATGAATCGATTTGATGTTATGTATCCACTTTGTGAGATCGAGTTGATGTTAAGTATCCACTTTGTGAGATCGATTTGATGTTAAGTTGCCCCTTTGTGAGATAGCCTTGATGTTATATTGCTAAACCGAATGTAGCCTGTATGTAGTTTAGAATTAAATGACCAGTGATAGATAACCCAAATGACGTATCAAACAAAATATGATATCCTGTAAATCATTTCGATTATGTAGTTTGAAAACCCCATTAGATGATTTTATTCGTCAACAGGAACTATAAAACACCCTTATACTATTTTAAACAGTAAAAGTGTTTATAAGGTTTTTACCATTTAATGAGTGCAAAGGTATTGTTGTTGTTTTTTGTATTATCCACGTAAAGTATAGTTTATACATGTAGGAAAAGACTTTCGTAAAAAAAGTTGTATCTACGCTGATCTATTTATCTTATGCTTTAGACTAATGCGTATATGTACACACACACACACACACACACATATATATATACAAAGTTAGTTTCCAATTTCAACAGATTACATTTCATGATTAATTGGTAAGTCTTGTTATAAATAAAATAACAGTAAACACCTTAGTTTAAAATTCGATCACATGATGGCACGACATGTCAGGCCTTACTCTGAATGCAACGGTACAAGTACGTGACCGTGTACCATGTAATGTCAGGCCTTACTCTGAGTGCAACAGTACATTCATATATCCATATATACATTCATATAGATAGTAAGGATGTACGCATTACTAACTGTATGAAATACTAATCCTAAAAACGAAGAGAAACTAGGTAATTGGTTGTTCTAGCCTTCGTGTAACAGTTCAAGATAATGCCCTTGAGTGGTGTGTTGTTTTAAGACTGCGTATCAAGTAATGAAAAGTATCAAGAACAGGACACATCAAGATATGAAGATTTCAGCCTCGGGCTTTTTATTTTGAAATACGAAATCAAATTGATTTTGCACAGGTCAAATAAAATAAATTGATCATAACAAATAAGACACTGTTGTTTCGTTTGGCGTGAAGAAATTACATCAATGCATTGTGAGATCCAGTCTTACATAACGATATGCGAATGTGTTGAGTCGAGTCAGTCATCAGTTTCAGAAACGGTATTTTACGAGGTGTGTGTTATGTTTTTGTTGACACTACTATATGAAGAAATATCGTACTCTAAATTAAACACTTTAACGTTCACCATTTTATGGACGAAAGTTTAAAAATTCAATCTTGCACATTGTTGATCAATCCCCCATCACAAAAATAAGCATGAGCTGAGCGCACGCGAACTAAAACCGGTTGCTTAGTAACGGTAGTCACCCTGACGATGCTCCATGGCAACAGCGGAATTGTGACTCGTTTGTCTGATGATAAAGCTAATCTTAACAAAACGATGTCAGCTTAGTTCGCAGCAGACACCCGTCCATTCACTTGACACAGTGGTAAAGTGGGTTTCGATTTTATGCTGAACTGAACACTTCATATTTCACAACGAAAATTGGTTATTTCTAGGATGCTTTTGTCTGGTGTTGGACAGACCGACGACTCCTTCATGGGTAAGAAGTCTTTCCAGTAACTTGTGGCTGTGTATCGATCTCTGGTTAAGAACAATATATTAAGCTTGTTTGGTTTGTGATTAGGGAATAATGGTTGTCAAACCCGTCTTTTTTCTTCTGTTCAGGAAATATATAAACAACTTTGCAAGTAATAATACTATTAGTTCTACAACCTCCTGATCCTAACCTGCAACTTGTTCCTTGCAGTTATTATTAGGATTACGAATGTTATCAGTGTTGAATTCAGACCTTTCCACGGGGGAGTGAAGGGGGAGAGGATGTGAAACTATGGGGAATGAATTAAAATTCAAGTTAGATAAGATAGAAAATACTGTACTTAAAAGAGGGGGAATTTTTTTTGGACAAGGGGAAATTCCTCTCTGTACACCCGCTGAATTCAACGCTGAATGATATTCAACACAAAATGAAGAATATAGTATTTCTAGAAACTGAAAGGATAACTGACGCTTACGTGATGACTTTTTCAGTGTAAGTTGTTACGCATACGAGCAAATCAGTCCTGCTGTCATTATGAACATGTTGGAGCAAGATATTTATATAGTTTTTCTGTCTCTCTCTCTCTCTCAATATATATATATACTTACATAGCTATCAAGGCAAAAACTGTAAGATAACAAAACATGCAAGCCCATATTTATTATTTTATATATAAGGATGTAAGCGTTGGCTTGTGTTCATTTTTCGGAGTCAACAATATCGAATGTTTGGTCATGCTGTAAAAAAACTAAAAACTGGTCAAAACCTTAAGGAATTAACAGTTTTTTAAGCTTAGTTCTTGAGTATCAAAGTTAGATCGTGATATTAAAAAAAAACATATTCAGGCATTGATCGAACGCGAGTGAAAAATTACCCACTTAGTTTGAGCCTACAAAACAAATGTACATAATTAAATAGACAAAATACAGAACAAAATAGCTACTTCTACAATAATTGAATTTTTTTCGTGAGTCTTGATTAATAGTAGTGCACTGTAGGGAAAGTGTTTTATTTCTTGATGAGCACTAAGTTACACAATGGGCTATCTGTGCTGTACCCACCGCGGGTATCGAAACCCGATTTTTAACGTTATGAGCTCTCAGATTTTCGCTAAGCTGCCGGGGGTGGTGTGGGAAGAAAAGAACTCATAGCACAAAGAAAAAAAAAACATAAACATAACTTGTATTAAATAGGTCTATTTATTTCTTCTCTGCAAGTGTACGAGATGTATAGGAAATGTAAGTGAACCCTTTTTCCAACGATCGCGACACGCGTGATAGAAGATTGCTATGAAAGATTATTCAATCGGTAAATCGTCAATAGACATGACGTCAATAGCCAAAAATCGATCGGTTATATTTTTAGTATTGCCAACAGCTTCGGTAATCTCACAATGAAAAATAAAGAGAAATTCGTAAAGCGAAAAGTGAGCCAAAGGAAATATATATTAAATAAAAAATTCATAAAAAGGAAATAAATAATAAACAATAGAAGGAAAGAAGATAAAGCAAAGAGAAATTGAGTAAAGAGTATCTGACAACAACAGTTTATAGAAATAAGTTGTTTGGTTGGAGTTAAGACGCAGCTACATAACGGGCTATCTGTGCTGTGCCCACTACGAGTATCGAAACCCGGTTGTGAGTGTTATAAGCCTTCAGACTTACCACTATGCCACTAGAAAACAATAGAAATGAAAACTCCATGAAAAAGATGAGTCACAGAAAATATGTAACCGTATACCAAAGAAAACAATAAATTGAGTGAAAAAAAACAGGAAAACAGAAATTCAGAGGAAAGATTGTTTTGTTTTTGAATTTCGCGCAAAGCTACACGAGGGCTATCTGCGCTAGCCGTCCCTAATTTAGCAGTGTAAGACTAGAGGGAAGGCAGTTAGTTATCACCACCCACCGCCAACTCTTGGACTACTCTTTTACCAACGAATAGTGGGATTGACCGTCACATTATAACGCCCCCACGGCTGAAAGGGCAGGCATGTTTGGTGTAAGAGGGATTCGAACCCGTGACGCTCAAATTGCGATTCGAGTGCCTTAACCACCTGGCCATGCCGGGCCCAGAGGAAAGAGAGGATAAGTTAAATGATATATCAAAATGAAGAAATAGTAATCGAAAAGGAAAAATCTAGAGAGAAAAATATTTCCAGAAATAATGAATTCAAACGGGAATCGGAGGAGCGATAAATAAAATAAATAAAAGTGAGAGGAGATATAAGAAAAAATAAATCGAGAGAAAGAAACATTCATGGAAAAACACTCAAAATGGAGAGAAAAGTGAAAAATAACGAAATAGTATAATAATGAGTCAAATAACAGAGATGTGCAGAAATATGAAAGATGGGTTAATTGAGGTGTGGCCATTCCTTCTCTTCCATTTCCAAAAAAAAAAAAGATGACAGCAAAAGTAGAGTGTATATGATCTGTATTCAAAAGCGCCCTCTGATCGCTAGTAATAAAATTGAAAAATAGAGAACTGTTGATTTATCAGTTATTCAACATTTGTTGAAATATTAAAAGAGCTGAAAACAAGGTTAATAAAGAGAAATTTTAACATTCCTTATTCACTTTTAAATCTCGCTTTTAGTTGTTTTGATTTATTTTTTGATATTTTTGTGTGCGAGATATCTGTTTTATTTATTAAAGATTTTGTATTTGTTGCTTGGTAACTAAATAGGTATGGCTATATAATATACCACATACGCGGATGTAGAGATCTCCTGCTGTTGGTTAAATTACGTTTTTTTTATTAGTGTTTTATCGTATGGATTCTTTCTAAATGTCAGAATTCTCGGTTAATGATGCTATCATGAAATGTTTCATACTATGCGTTGTCACGGCGACGGAGTGTATTAGGAAGGTAGAAACCTTCATATATATGAATGCAGCACATTACTATTGAATAATATACCCGAAAATATTGGGATATGTTTGGAGAAATTTAATGGTACATAAATAGTAATTCGCTTCTCGACTTGTCATAGCTACAAATTATTGTGGAATAATTCAACATAAAGTACAAAAGAAGATGTTAAATGGCGTTAAATCTACGAATTGCAACTTTCCAATCTTAACGACATCTTAAAGAGCGCGTACTAAACGGCAAGGTCTTATACCCCTAAGATTCAGATATGGCCATTTACAATTACGCCAGCTGCATCTGCCATCACAAAGGCTTTGTTGGGTTCTTTGAACCAAATAATGGGATTGGCTGTCACTTTTATAACACCTCCACAGCTGAAATCTTGGGCGTGTTCTGCGGATCATATTTCTAAACCCCAGACCCATCGATCCAAACCAAAAAAAAAAAAAACTAAAAAATAACGTTAGTCGTACTACCGACCCACCGTACCCGTAA
>NW_013666304.1:91686-98356 GCF_000517525.1 Limulus polyphemus
TCCCCCAAAAAAAAAAAAAAAAAAAAAAATGTTAGTCGCTAGCCCACGCCCTAACGGTTAAGATTACTACTATTCTTTATATCTATAGACTACTTAGTTAAAAGAATATATTATTCAAGGAATAGGTTAGTAACACCATATGCGACTTAATGGAGTTATCAGTGATTTTAGATACGATAAATGTGTTCTAGTCATCAGCGATTTCGTTGTCTAAAGTGAACTTATGTGTATATAGTTATTTGAAAAGTATTTAGTGAAACTCAAGGAAAGAGCTACCTTGCAAGCAATGATGAATCAACAAATAAGGTTAAACTTTGTGTTTAAGTTAGATAGAAGCGTATGTTGAAATTTAATCAAAGTTTAGTAAGTATTTATTGTTACAAAATCGTAGAATTGTTACGATATTTAAACATTTAATGATGACATTTTAAAGCGGGGGGGGGGGGTATTAAAAAACTTCCCAACTCATGTAACTTAAAAAAGTTCGAAATGAAAAACTAAATAATGTTGATTTATGTCACGTGTAACTAAAAACAGCTGAAACAAAAGAGTCGAGAACTAGGCAGGCCAGACCTTAATGTGTAGGCGAAGTAGGCAATTGCCGAGAGCGGCAAAAACGGAACATCAAGATGTAGTTGAAGAAGATAACTTCCATAGTAATGTGGGTGACATCACAACAGAAACTTACACCTCAGGTTCTTCTGTTTGCAAGATAGTCTAAAGTGGACTGTGAACTTGGACAATGTCCAGAACAACTAAAATGGTTTAATTTTCCTATAGACAGTAGCAACAGAAGGTTCTCTGCTAAACATTGCATGCGAGTGTTGGCAAACTGAGATGAAGTAGAGAGGCCGTGGCTGGTTTATTCAAAAATGTAACATTTTGTCTTAGTTACAGAATCTTCTTGTCTAGCGCAATATTTGTTCTTGCGTCGAACAGTACTCAAGATTAGAAAAATTTGTCTACAGTTTTTAAACAAACAAGAAAATTCACCCAGTCACCTAGAATCATACGAAAAATGGAAAGAACTTGAGCAAGACAAAATTCCAACACAATATGCTGCTGATGAAAATCAACGCATTATTAAAGCAAAAACGCAACACTAGCATAAAGTGTTGGAAAGGCTTATGGCCTTAATATGAGTACTCGGTACTCGACACACAACACTACGTGGGTGTTAAAATAAACTGTTCGAGCAAAATAAAAAAGGATTATCTCGAATCTGTGGAAATAATAGGTATTTTTGATGTTGTGATGAAAGAACATTTCGGAAGAATCACACCACACGAGATCCACGGCCATTACTTAGATAAAAATATTCAAAACGAGATCATCCAAGTATTGACAACAGAGATTATGGAAACGGTACTGTCGATGCTTAAAATAGCAAAATACTACTCGGTGGTTTTGGACACCCGACATAAGTAAAATCGAACAAATGACTCTGATATTTCAGTATATGTCAGTGAAAGGGACTTGTGGTAACGTGACGTGAACATCTAAAAGCAATTTTATGTTGTTGAAATTCCTGGAATTAAAAGATTCAAGTAGGCTTAGAATGACTGAATTACTTATGCAAACATTTCGTGAGTTAGGACTTGATATTGCAGACACAAGAGGACAGGACTATGACAACGTTGCCAACATGAAAGGTAAAAACAGCGAAGTAGAAAAAAAGATATGAGACGTGAATACACGTTTTTTTTTTTTTAATCCGTGCAATTCCCATTCACTTACCGATACAGATATTTATTGTACAGAGGCTGTCGAGTTTTTCAGCCTGATTCAAAATATATGTACCTTTTTCTCAGATTCCACATATAGTTGGAATTTTCTTAAAGAACATATCAAAAGTCTAAATGTCATAGTGAAAACACCCAGTAAAACTAGATGGGAAAGTCGAGTTAAAGCAGTGAAGGCAATCCGGTATCTGCTTGAAGAAATGTACGATGCTCTTTTCACTCTTACATAGAACAGTAATCGCACTGACAACAACGGTGTTAAATCGCGGGCAGAGGCAAAACCCATTCCAGGTAAAGTGCTAAAGTTCAAATTTTTGGTCCAAGTGACTGGGTACGATATATAATGTAAGTATCAAGCAAAATACTGCAGGCAGCGAATATTGATCTATCTCAAGCAGTTGCGCAACTGGAAATAGCAAAAATCTATCTCCAGAATTATTGGACAGACAAGAGTTTTACAGAGGGTTCTGGAAAATGCAAAGGAGTTGGCAGAGGAACTTAACATTGATGCCTGCTTTCCTCCTGAACTACAAGTTCGATCTCACCAGAAGAAGAAACAGTCCGACTAGAAGGCAGAATACAAGCCTATCAATGATCCAAACCAGAATTCAAAATAAACTTTTTAATCAGGTATTGGATTCTGCTATACAGCCAGTGGAAGAACGTTTTACACAGCTTCAAGAACACGGTGGTGCGTTGTAACGAATTTGTTATTATATATTTATTTTAATATCAACGTTTGTTTAGATTAAGTTTATATTCAGAAAAGGTATAGCTTAGTGTTAAATATGTATTGCGAAACTCCCGCCTATTCTCCAAAGTTGTAGAAGATTCCCGAGAGTAAGAATCAACAATATATGTATGTACATAAAGGCTTATCTTCTTATTGTTACGTAATCTGAATTTTCCAGAAAACCTCCACACGCCTATAAATATGACCAACGCGACGCGCCAGAGGAGAGTATCTATTATTAGTTTGCTATAAACTTTGGAAGTTATAACTGTGATTGTTATAACACTTATCAATCGGAAAACTTTCGATATTTGACCAGGAGCATTTACGAAGTTCGAACATTATAACTCATTTAACTTCAGTAGATTCTCATCAGACATTAGTATTTTTACGAAAACATTGCATAACGTCACGGTGGAAAACCTGGTGTGTGCGTGTCTGATAAATAACGAAGGACAAAGCTAGCTAGCTTCCGTGAAGTAAATTATACCAACGTCAACTCGTAATCAACTCGCTCCTCGTGAACCCTCGATAAGATATCGAACAAGTTCCTGATTAGAAAGAAGACTTTATATTGCTTGTAAGTTTGTGAAACTTTTGTTTATAAATCATTGTTTGTAATAACTATTTGTAATAACTGTTATTGTAAATTGTATTGTTGTGTGTATATTAAAACGGATTTGTGTTAAAAAAAGAAAACTGTGTGTATCAATCTTGTTGGCATATATCATAAGCTGACTATATATCGGATTTTACTACTAAATCCAAAGTACAATTTAACTACTAAATTTAAATCATCAGTTAACTCGGTTTCAGGCTATTTGAAATTCTAATACGAAACAAAATCCTGCACAACATTCCCAAAGTGGTGAAATGGGAACAAACGATATAATTCGCCAATGTATCGTTCTTGAAATGGCTCTCACATATAATGAATTATGTGACGAACTAAAAATGGATTTGGGATCAAAACCTAAAGACGTGTTGGAATACATTTTCAAGAACAATATGTCGTCCATGTTCCCAAATGCATTTATTTCTCTGATAATACTATTGATACTGCCGGTCACAGTTGCGAGAGGAGAGCGTAGTTTCTCAAAATTGAAATTAATCAAAAATTATTTGCTTTCCACGAGGACACATGATTGATTGAATAGACTTACAGCAATTTAAATTGAACATGTACTTACCCAAAACCTGGATCTGAAGGAAGTCCCCCATACCTTCGCAACAAAAATAGCCAGACGAGTCACGTCTTCATAATCAGTAAGATAATATGCTTTCCTAAGTAAAATGGTTTGGATGCATTTACTATATTATTAACGCGTGGTTTTATGGTCAAACTGAATGTTTCAGAATTGTGTTTGTATGTGTGTGTGAATAAAGACGAAGGGCTTAATGCTTATATTTTGTTGGTTAAGGAGGTACCCATTTACAGTTGCTTAGGGCGGCAGAATGTGTAAAGCCGGCGCCGGAATTAGAGTGAAAATCACTTTGAATGTACAATGTTAGATCGAGCAGTAACTGAACATGTACAGTTTGTTTGTTTGTTTGAAGAGCACAAAGATACACAATGGGCTCTCTGTGCTCTGCCCACCACGGGTATCGAAACCCAATTTCTAGCGTTGTAAGTCCGTAGACATACCGATGTGACACTGGGGGGGGGGGGGGGAACGAACATGTACAAATGTATTGTTTCCATTAAGTGATACTGAAATGCCAAAAACAAACTGAACCTATAAACTTGTATTGTTTCCACGAGGTGGCACTACACTGTGTTCCATTGCAAATAAAAAAGGTGTAATATTGCATATTTAACACAGGTGTAGGTTATAATACTTAACAGAAGCAATATAAAAGTTATTTGAAATGCCTTGTTAAATACTTCATCTGTTTCTTAGCAATGCGTTTTGAACTATTAGCACAAAACCTTATTGGTGTGAAGTTCTACGCGAACGGCTCAAACGCCGTCCAAAACACAGATACAGTTCATTGATAGCGGCCCTCCAATGGCTCAGAAGGCTACTAAGAATCGGGTTTCGAAACCCGTGGCGCATAGCGCACAGATAGCCCATTGTGTAGCTTTTCTCTAACAACAACAAATCATTAGCAATGTCTTTCAAGTTCGCTCTCCTCCGTCTGAACCTTCTCTTAAACAACACAAGTTATTGTATCGCGTGTATAGAGCAATTACAGTATATATTGATTTATTTATGTATTACACGTGTAATACAAGAACAGTATTAGTCACGCAAAGTGCTCGGCGCATAATACTCAAGGTGTAATATTACGCGTATGATGCAAGTGTAGAATATAGCATTAAACATGTAATAATAAGTGTATGAACACATTTATAGTAAAATACAGTTCAAAGATATAATCTTGTTAAACACAGGAATCATATTTTCATAAATTTTCGTGCTTGAGTAAATTATCTACAATTTAAAGATACCAATAGTTGTTTTTTAGTCGCGGCCTAACGGCTCATAGAATGGCTCTCAGTTTTCAAGTACAAACTTTTAGCTCCGTCTTCTTTTGACCGATTTCAGATTTAATTACAGTTTTAGACTCAGGAAGTCAAACCTTTTCTATTGATGTATTTGACTATCCCTGAGGTCTCATAGATTAATTTACCCTAATACTGCCTGAAAGAATTTCAAGTGCCACGGCTATTGGGGATTCCCTCTTGTTTTTTTTTATTAAAGCGTAATAATACTACAAGTGTTTCTTCTTTTAACAAATGTATTTAAAATGTTATTTTCATGAAATCAGTTATTTTAGTTTTCTTATAAACAGAAGATCCTGGTGATATTGAAAATCAACCTCAAAACGACGTAGCCAGACGTAACTGTTTGACTGAACAAACAAGGATGACCGGCATTGGAATTTTCCTGATGATTTTATTGGCCACTTGCTGGGTAGGGGTGGCTCATCTGCTCAAATCCACATATGAAAGTAACGTCCATATCCGAATGTTAGTACCAAATTCTTCAAGTTCTGGTGGTGGTGAGCACGGAAGTTCTGCTACAGCACGTGCACCAACCATGACGTCATCATCCTATGATGCTCCATTTTTTACCACTTGGTTTTGCACCATGTGTAATTCCTTTTTCTTCCCGCTTTATCTGGGAGCAAGAATTTCCTCACGAAGAGAACCAATTACATGCAAGAAAATACTACAGTAAGCTAAAATACTACAGCAAATTAACATACTTCTTTAAGCTAAATTTTTATAGTAGGCTACAATACTATAGTAAGTTCGCATACTACTGTAAACTAAAATTATAGTGTAAGCTAGGATACTAGAGTAAGCTAAAATACTACTGTAAGGTTAAAATATTACAGTAAGCTAAAACTACTGTAAAGTTAAATACTACGATTAGCTAAAATACTTCAGTAAGCTAAAATACAACTGTAAGGTTAAAATATTCTAGTGAACTAAAACTACTGTAAAGTTAAATACTACTATGAACTAAAATCCTACAGTAAACTAAAATGCTACTGTATGCTAGAATACCAGAGTAAATTAAAATCCTACAATAAACTAAAATACGACTGTAAGCTGAAATTCTACAGTAAACTAAAATATTACAAAGCTAGAATATTACATTAAACTAAAATACTACTGTAAGCTAGAATATTACAGTACGCTAAAATACTATTATAGCTAGAATACTACAACTACTGTAAAGTAGAATAATATAGTAAGTTAGAATACCACAGTAAGTTAAAATACTACTGTAAGCTTAACTATTGTAGTAAGCTAAAATACTCCAGTAATTTAAAATACTACTGTAAGCTAGAAAACTACAGTAAACTAAAACACTCCAGCAAGCTAAAATACTACACTAACCTAAAATACTATAGTAATTTAATATATTACAGTAAGCTGAGATCCTCCATAAGCTAAAACACTAGTGTAAGCAAGAATATTATTGTAAGCTAGAATACTACAGTAAGCTAAAACACTCCAGCAAGCTAAAATACTACACTAACCTAAAATACTATAGTAATTTAATATATTACAGTAAGCTGAGATCCTCCATAAGCTAAAACACTAGTGTAAGCAAGAATATTATTGTAAGCTAGAATACTACAGTAAGCTAAAATACTACTTAACTAGTTATAATAAGTTTATTAAAAGTATAACATTTGTACTTTCCATATAATGAGAATCTACCACTTAACTACAATT
>NW_013666304.1:98768-106108 GCF_000517525.1 Limulus polyphemus
TATATATATATATATATATATATATATATATATGAATAGTTTTTGTTTTGTTTCCAGAGGCTGTGTCCAGGGATTTAGAGAGAAAGGCTTCACCGTTGTCCAGTTTCTCGGACGTTGTGGATTGTTCTGTTTATTGTGGGTCATTACGAACTATATGTTTATCTACTCGCTTAGAATCCTTGACACCACTGACGTCATGGCGTTATATTCCTCCAACGTCTCCTTTGTCTACTTGCTTTCTTGGGTTGTGTTACATGAGCAGTTTGTGGGAATTAGGGTTAGTGTCTAGTAAATATATTTCTAACCAATTTGTTTTGTTTTTAATCACGATTTCATCATTATGAAATTTAAAAACACACTCCAGTTTTACGTCTTAAGGAACTGGTTTTATTCCTCAATAATACATACTTTTTAAGCTGTGCTATGTGGACTAGAACCTGGTTCCATTATAAAATTGGACTTTTGTTGGCAATCCAGACGAGGAGATGTAGCACGTATCATTCACATTAAAAAAAAATAATAATAGAGGAACCTTACTAGTTGTTGGTGTTAATTTGTGTTATTAATACATTTGTATACTTAGTTAGTTGTTTATGCAATTTTGCTATTTTCTCCCAGATTGTAGCTGTAATCCTATGCAACACAGGTATCGCACTCTTGGCTTACATGGATGGCGCATCTAGAACGCTAACACTAGGGGGCGTTATCCTAGCATCAGCCTCGGCCGCTGGTTCGGCTGTGTACAAGGTGAGTGAAAGCAATCACATAGTAATTTAACATATTGCAATACGTTGTGTTTAAAAACAAAAGAATTACAACAATAAATCGATAATCAATGAATTAATTACAAACCCTCCGATAGGAGGCGATGATATGGCGAAGGATAAGCCGCTATTCGGATATGTTATATTTATTTTAATAAACTCGCTTTACGTTATGTCGAAAATTCTCTTTGAAAGATCAAAGCATTGACTTCCAAAAGTATGTGTTCATTGCTATTAACAGAAGGCGCCATTCAGATACAAGGGAAGTATATGATGCGAGTTTATTGACTTCCAAAAGTATGTGTTCATTGCTATTAACAGAAGGCGCCATTCAGATACAAGGGAAGTATATGATGCGAGTTTATTGACTTCCAAAAGTATGTGTTCATTGCTATTAACAGAAGGCGCCATTCAGATACAAGGGAAGTATATGATGCGAGTTTATTTTTTTCAGAAATGAAATATACATAGTGATATTCCAATGATCTAGTTGGCTTAGCAACAGCTTTTGGAAATTACGTCAAAATTGCAATTTCAACATTATTTCTGTGTCTTAATTATTATTATTTTTTGTTTCATACTTTTCAAACTCCACCTCAATCAATATCGAAGACCACTTTCCCAAATCAAAATATACATCGAGGTCTGTTCGGACATTAGGGTTAACGCCTAAGGCAAAACTGTCGTTTAAAATGCACCACACCTTTTCTCGGCGCAATTTATTACGGTAACTCTCACAGTTGTTCAACGACAGGATCTTTTAAGTTAGGATCGTCACAAGCTTACTCAAGTCTTGACTCAGCTGACGTTCTAGCAGACTTTAAGCCTTTGAAGACAGATGTATTTCAACGCTCGTGAGGCGATTGAAACACGCCATATTCCAATACATGTTACGTAAGTGAAGAAGGGTGCCTCAATACGTATTAGAAAAGTAGCATTACAGCACTTGTGAAGCGCTTTAAATAAGGAAAGTTTCAGCGCACTTTAGCTGATTGAAACATATTACATTTCAACATACTTTGAGCAATTGAAGCATTATACGTTCTAAAATACATCTAGCGTTTGAAACAAGTTACGCCCCAACATATTTTAAGATATTGAAGAATGTCGTGTTCCAAGATATTTTAGACTTTCATATTATGTATTTATGTTATTTAACAGGTTCAAATATGCGTTAGGTATTTTAAAACGTAGTGTTTGGAAGCACAAGTTGAGTATTTCGCGTAAATTCGTGAATTAGAACAGTGTATTTGAGAAAGGACCTACGTTGATCTTGTATATTGATTGGGAGGGATGTGATTCGGAACCTCAGCGAATAAATTCTAAATTATTCAGGTTCTACTGTATAACAGTAACTAAAGACTTAACCAGCATTATTAACTTTGCTCAGTGTAAGTGTTTTACCTAAACAATGACAAGTTTTACTTCACATTTTATTATTGTATATATATATATATATATATTTACGTTTTACTATTAGGTCTTTTTCAAGAAGTTCATTGGCGAAGTGACATTTGGTCAGCTGTCGCTGTTTTTCACTCTCATTGGTTTATTTAATGCTTTTCTAATGTGGCCCCTCGTCGTTACTTTATACTTTACCCATGCCGAAACAATATTTTGGAATCAACTCCCATGGCCTTTGCTAGGTGGCGCTGCATTCCTCTCATTGGGTAAGTGTTCCATATCTTACTGCTGTATATGACGTGTTTTTGCAGAACAAATAGTCAATCTCTCAGAGATATGATCATTGCTAGGTGACGTTAAATCCTGTCAGAGTGAGTTAATTCTAAAATAACTTTTTTGGGTCAAATATTGCTGCTTTCACCAAGAAAGTGGAGCTTCTTCAGTGTTCAATAGGTTTACTGGATGAAACTTTCTTTGGCTTCGTTAAGTTCCTCTTACTTGGCATATATTATTTTATATAATATGGGTCTTTATTTGTGTAAAGTAAATTTTCTAGAATTATACTTTTTCATTTTATAAGTGCTGCTGCTTTTATAAAAATAAAGATTTTTTTGTTTGTTTGTAGCTAAGCACAAAGCTACACAATGGGTCCACCTCGGGTATCGAAACGTAGTTTTTAGCGTTGTAAGTTCGCAGACTAAATGTTGCACAAATGGAGGGGGGGGGGGTTAAGCACAAAAATGTGCAATTAGTTAACTGTGCTCTGCCTACCTCATCAAAACCCGATTTTAGCGGAATTAGACCTCAGATTTTCAGCATATAAAAATGAAAGGCGTCCAGCCATCTGCATGAGGAAAGTGTGGAATTTTTTTTCATCTTTTTCTAATGACATATAATTATAGAAAAGGAGAAAAAAGTTAGTGTTTAATAAACAAAACATCTTAAGATATGCGGCTTATTATGTGCTAATTAAAGCTTAAATATATATGTACCTGGTTAATGCTTTAAAACAGAAACACGTGAATCAGGGTAAATAGAAGGACAGATAGAACCAAATTTTAATATTGCATCCACATGTAAAACCAACATTGGCTGAATATTGTATTGCGATAGTTCCATTAAAGTGGTGCCTAGTGGCATACATTGGTATTTATCTAAGCTGGTGGATGATTGAAATATCAGAGTTCATTCTCATTTACACTACTTATGTATTATTTCAAGCGTATGTCTCGTTTCTTAACTACTCATAATGCTTTCTAAAATAGCTAACTTGAAATAAAAGTTCAAAAGTTCTTTCAATAGAGTGTGAGCCTATCACGTGCCTGACACGTGACATTTTAGAACCAGAACCTCTGGATAAATAAATATTGTTCTCTCCTCCGGGTATTTCTTTTTATGTATATATGCTGAACCAGCACACGCTACAAACTGTCACTCTCATGAAGATAAACCGAGAAATTCAAAGTATGAAATCCAACACAGTCTATTTGTTTTTCCCAGTGGCCAATCTGTTGGGGAATTTTGGAATCTTGTGGACGTATGAACTGTTTCTAACACTTGGACTAGTCTTGGCAGTTCCAGCATCAGCAGGTTAGTTCCCAAACCGCTAAATAATAATACAAATAAATCAGTTCATTTAAAACTTCACACAGCGTTGCTTAGCCATAACTTGATTTTACAATTTCTAAGCGACTCAAAATTTACCAGATGTTTAGTAATATATATATACTTTTTTTTGCAGCTATAGATGTCCAGGTTTATGGAGTTGTGTTCAGGGGTATGAAATTGGCCGGAGTTCTTCTTATAAATATTGGTTTTCTATTGGTTCTGTTGCCTAATAACTGGCCAGATTACCTTAGCAGGCTGTTAAGAATGCGAAAGAGAACCTATAAGAATAGAAAACCTGGTAAAGATTCAGAGATGGATACCTGCACAGGTAGAAGATCACGCCTGAGGACACCAAGTGGACACGTGAAATAACTTAAACATGTAGCAAAAGATACATGAAATATAAATCGGCCCATACCGTCTCACACATTTCAAAGTAAAAACCTTGTTCGTAGAGTAACAATGTGACTGTCACTGACACTAACCGCCTTTCTATTTAAGATGGCGGAAAACTTCCAACGATCATCTTACTTTTGGAAAAGTAATAAAACAGAATAAGAATTTATTTTAGATTGAATTTGCAGGAAAGGTAATTCAGAATTTTTCCTACGTAGACTTTCCATAGAGAGTAAATGAAAATTAATTTTTGAATATGTTTCCATGGAAACAGATTATTGTTATTCTTTCCGGCTTTTCACTGTTTTTGAGTGAATGACTCGAGAAAGCAAAAGAAAGAAAGAAAGAAAAATGAGCGATTTCTTTTGGGTTATTTTCCACCTTCTTCCATTAATTTTTCAGCAAATAATGTGATTATACTCTTTCAGGCAGCGTTTTTAGCTAAGAAAAATAATTATTTGTAGTTTGTTTTCTAGGATAAAGAAACGTGAATTCCTCTTCGCAAGATTGTCGGAATACTTTTGATGTCATATAAAGTCTAACCTCGTTGACAATGTTCATACATTAAGTTTAAATGAATAAATGTAAGGATGTTTTGAAATAATTTAGATCTTAAAATTGTCATACTCAAAGTAATCTAATACATTTATAATCTTACTCTTGCAACATTTTCCTACTACTAACATTTTCAATTTATATTTGAGGAAAGGCGAGCTTAGACGTTCTTTTTTACCAGCAATTATTTAGTTAATAATGTTCCAGTACATTTTGTTATGGCATGGTCAAAGTTTCGTTATAGTGGTAGAAGAATCATATGTAGTGGCTAACTACGCTGGTACATCAGTTATAACACTACTGTATATTGGCGACTCTCAAACAATGAAGCTCCGTCTCACTTGGTTGATAGTAATATCGCATTCAGTTTGTTAATCGTGAAATGTAGAAAACCATTCTACTGAATAAACAAGCATTCGATTAAGGTTCTGGACTTCTGAGAAAACGATTATTGTCTTAGCGCAAAGCTAGACAATGGGCTATCTTCGCTCTGTCCACTGAAGGGAAAGAAACCTCGGATTTTAGCGTTGTAAGTCCATAAATTTACCGCTGACCTACCGGGGGATGGATTGCTGAGAAAACTTTGTATCAAGCTTTATGAAACGTTACATAATTATTAACTCTTTATTAAACTGTAACAGCGGAAGAGTTGATGGTTGGTTGTTAACTCCGTGAAGATAACAGGTTTCAGAGTCATGTGATAAGTTGAATTCTGATATTATTTTGCAAGTGAATGGCTACCCGCTTGTCCAGAAAACAAAGTTCACGGCAGTATTCAACGATTTTTTTCAAGTGTGCCTGGTCCATAATTTAAAAACAAATTTGCAAAGTTTTTCTGTTGTTTTGCATAATAAATGGGAAGTTGTGTTAAATTCATCGTTTGAAGATGTCTGACCAGCAAATGCTATAAAAAACAAGTCTTATATTTAGAAAGTATCTCTCCCTTACATAGGTCCTGACCTAAAGAGTTTCTAAGAAAAACCACGGTTTAAACTCTCTACATTAACTAATGTTACCTATGACGATTAGAGGAAACCGTTCAAGTATGAAACGATCCACATTGGAAAATAAATTACTTGTAACACACACACAAAACAGTCCGGAAAAGTTCAAATTATTATGTTTTTTATTGATTTTCTATCCAAATTCCACTTAAGCTACCTGGACCTTTGTTTTCTGCGCATTTACTATGAATTATTGCACCTAAATAGTGATCATGTTTTCTAAATACTCAGGTAATCTCATGATAACATACTGGAGGAGTAGAGTTCATTTTTCTTTCAAGATGTAAAGGACATCTTTTTTTTTGTAAATGTTCAAACCTTTCGGTTGTTGCCGGACAAAGGTTAGCTGGTCTTTAAGCGAACTCGAGACTTGAAGGTAGCTGTGTTCTTGTAATATAAAACATGTATAACTACACCAATAAAGAAAGGAATATTTATCAGCATTAGCTGAAACTAACAAAATTACCGGTACATAACGTTTTTCAAACACGTAAACTTATATAGACTAGAAGTATATGTAATAAGTGTCCTTCTACAGAGACGTTATTACAACCGAGTTCTCCCTGGATGTCATAGAGGTTCACATTCTTGCAATTGTACATAGCGAGAAAGATCTCTTAAACTCTATTTTTTATGTGATTTTGAAAATAGTTAGAGATTTATTTTAACTCGTTTGTTGCTTAATCAAATCGTTTTTATCATAACCCCCTTGAATCAGATGAGTTAATTTCCTCCAATAGTGGTATTCAGGTGGCATATTAATCTACTATCTTCCAACAGTGTTTGACCATGATGTTACCATAGAAACACAATATCAGTCATAAGTATGAACAAGCTTTTTTTATTTTTTTAAAAGTATACGTATGTATGATTATTGTTGACTGTTGTTGTGATATTAGTGTTTAGAAAAATTGTTATATCGACCTAGAGTTAGAACTCAATCCATAATAGCTACTTTGTGTTTTAACTGTTCTTGTAGTAATTTTATTCTTGTACGTCAGAGAAGCTTGAAAAAGTACCTGCTTTGTGAGCGTAAAATAAATAGTTTGACATTATATTTTATTGTATTTATATCTTCGTCCAATAGGCCTACAATTTGTAATAAAAATCACTTACACTTGTATATTTAAAGTATTTATCTTAATGACTTACATCTTCACAGCATTTTGTTAAATAGAGGAATAAACTCATACATATCAAAATTTAAAAGGGTAATAGAGAGTTTTTGTTGATCTTGACACATATGTGACAATTTCTTAAATATTTTTTATCAATGTTCATAAAGATACTCAGATGCATTATCTCATGGCATTATCGACAGAAAAGTATCAGCTTTCGATGTGATTTTAGTATGAAATATGATATTCGTGGCATAGATCAATGGTGCGCGAACTTTTTTTATGATACCCTTTCCCCCTAAACATGCGTTTTGTTGCGCCTCACCCGTCATTTTCCAATGTTAGTTGTTGTTAATATATTACTTAATAATAGTATTATCTGTAGGATAATTTTCAAAATTTATTTATTTCTAAAATTTGTATTTTCGATATAATTTATACACAGCGTGGTCACAAGTAAATAGACACCACCTTTTCAGAAAAAAATAATT
>NW_013666304.1:106198-106996 GCF_000517525.1 Limulus polyphemus
AATCATCTCGTCAATTTTAGATTGTGAGATTTTCGCCCACTCTTACTTCAAAACTTGGAGTAGATCGCTCTTCAAAGTTGGTTTTTTGGTTGTTTCTTGACTTGCTGGTCGAGTATGGCCCAGAGGTTTTCGATGGAGTTCATGTCAAGAGATTGGCTCGGCCAGGGCAACTTCTGGATACCATTTTCTTCCTGCCACTTTTGGGTGTTTCTAGCAGTGTGACACGGTGCTCCATCTTCCTGGAACAACGTTGTGTTCTTGTCCACGAAACCCAAGGAATAAAGTGGTAAGAGTCCTTCCTCCAATATTTCAACGTATTTCGCAAAATTTATGTTGCCAACGCACTCCACTAAGCTCGATCTCCCACCAACCCAAACAGCTCCCCAAACCATCACGCTGAAACCTCCATGCTTCACAGTTTGCCGCAATCTGTTGAGCCAAAACTCTTGGTGAGGCATTCTCCAGACTCTGTCCAAAAATGGAGCGAATCTTGATTCGTTGAAAACAATACGGTCTTCCAAAAGTCCAGAGCCTTGGTCATCATATCACTTGCCCACTTCTTTCGTCTGATTATGTTAGCAGGTCTTAATAAGGGCTTCCGTCTAGCTGCTCTGCAACGATAACCCAATCTGTGGAGAATCTATTGAACAGATTTCGGGCTCATCCCACCAACTTTGGCCAATTCTGCAGTCGTTAATCTGGGATCCATTTCGATGCTCCTCTTGACAGCCCTTTTTTGTCCTCTCGATGGACCAGGACGACACGACGCTGCTCAGTAGTTTCCTTGCCGTGTTTTCT
>NW_013666304.1:107045-109916 GCF_000517525.1 Limulus polyphemus
AGTTAAATGACGAAAAATTAGGTGTCTATTTACTTGTGACCACTCAGTGTATGCTTCAACAGTCGTAGTTGCGCGCTGGCTCTCCCCTATCGACTCTCCGCACCCCTTTGGGAGGCGCGCCCTACAATTTGTGCGTCACAGCTATAGATGGCTAGCTAATTAAACTGAGAGTACTTCGAAAGTAACGTCCAATAATGATTCGATTTAGTAAATTAAAAACATTATATTTAATTGATTTAAATCAAAATTGCTTTTCTTTTGTTTCATACTTTCTCTTAAGTCCACCAGTGTATCAGCGATAAGTACACGGACTTATATCGCTAAAATATTGGGTTCGATACTGAGCGGTAGACAGAGTGCAGACAGCCCATGTTGTATCTTTGCGCTAAAAACAAAAAACAACTTTATCACAAACCATTATTATAAAAACACTATATGATAGATTTTATGACCTAAAATAAAGTTTTAAAGAACTCGGTTAACACACAAAAAGCCTTTCCTGTACCTGTTTGTTTCAAATTTTTGTCCAAAGTTACACAAGAGCTATCTGCGCTAGCCTACTCTAATTTTGAAGTGATAGACTATAGAGAAGGCATCTAGTCAACATCACCCACCGCCAATTCTTGGGCTATTCTTTACCAACGAAGAGTGAGATTGACTATTACGTTATAACAACTCCACGGCTGAAAGGGCGAACATGTTCGTCAATGAGTTTCAATTCTGCGATGCGCAGATTGTTAGTCGAGCGCCCTAACTACCAGGCCATGCCAGGTCTTTTGAACTAATAGTTCAGAAAGAAGACAGCTAGAAAACAGCACCCACGAACAACTATTGGGCTACATAGTTTAACTCCTGTAATTGTAAATAATACAAAAGTAAAAACAAGTAAATTAACACAATGTTTTCAAGCAAAAACTTGTCCGAGGTGAGAGAAATAAAAATAAGACACAGATAGAGTAAAAAAAAAGATATAAAACAAAAGACAGAATACAAATGATGGTACCGATGAGAGTTTCAAAAGAAGACAGTGACAAAAAAAAACACAACAAAAACACTGCAGTCTTCGATAACAAAAAAATCACACATAATATGTGAAATATTAAAGCTTTAATTTTATCATTTCTGTGTGTTTGTGTTAGAACAAAGCTACATAGGGTTGTCTGCTGTGTTCATCGTGGGGAATCGATCCCCGGATTTTAGCTTTGTAACTCCTTAAACTTACCGCTGTCCTACTAAAGAACTTATTATTTCTGAGACATCAACATAAAAACAATATCATGTGATCAAGATTAACATTCTAGATTAAGTATGTATTAGTAACTGAAATAACATTGTATTTCCAACCAACATAGTCTGTTTGTGGAGCTCTCCAGTGGCTCAAAGGTAAGCTTAAAGTTTCATAACGCTAAAAATAGAAGTTCAATATGTGCGAGGAAACAGCGAAAATAGTCATTGTGTAGCTTTGCGCTTAAACAAAGAAACAGATATATTATTCATGGAAGTTTTACAGTGAAGCTGAAATGTGTATATTTATAAGCACAAAGATATATAAGGTTATATCGGAATTCTGCCCATCGTGGGGAATCGAGACCCTGATTTTAGCGTTGTAAGTCCGAAAATTTATTGCTGACTCACCGGGGATTTGAAACGTGCAAATGACAATGGAATATTACTTATACTTGATTTGATAGGACTAACACACACTCGTGCAAAGTGAAATAAGTCATGATTGGCTGTGACATCTAATTTCACACGTAAAAAGCCGTGTCGTCTGGAATGAACGGATTGCATTGTATTTAACCAATACGAGTGCTTTAGTTTGAAAATTATTATAATTTCACCCAATTTAGTGTAATGACATACTTTAAATAACACAAACAACACCCCAATTTAATGTCATGTGAAATAACAAGGAGTAAAACCTGAATTAATAAGTTTACAACTATAGACCAAACAAGCTGAGGTATCTGTCCTTTATCCGGGTTATGAACTGAAAAAGCACATAAAAAACGTGGTGTATATGCTATGATAAATAACACAAAAAATCCTAACTTTCACATAATATATTTATAACATAACATATTATTACAGTATTTATTATTACCTCACCAAAAGTTTTGTATAAGCTTTAAGAACTGAATATGTATATACTTAAAACATGGTATACATCGTGTGATGGTCAGGGTGACTTTGTAGGAAGAGGTAGCCGCAAAGTAATGGCGGTAGGGGTGCTTTCAAAACCCATTTCTTAATGTCCTTCCACAGTGTTTCACGTGATTAATTAATTAACAATAACTGGCCGCATAAGTGTCTTACGGGCCCAAGTTAAAAGGTCAAGTGTCAAAGTAGGTGGTGGGTATAACTCAAGAAACGGCTCTTCATATCAGCCTTATGGTGGCTGTTGGAGTTCAGCTGAGTTTAGGTATTACTGCAATAGTGGCGGCTATTTGTTTTCATTGCATTCATCTATTCGGAGTGCTAGAGCACTCTCCGAGATATATAAGACGTTTGTGTGCTTTCCCTCACACAGTGTGTTTGTTGGGTTTAAAAAAAAAATAATAAAGTTTTATTTTAGGTATAAAGTCATGGCCCATCTATGAATGTAGTTAACGTTAACTTATGTCAAATATAATAAATGCTCAATAATAGCAATAATGGGGGTGGAGGGAGTTGTTAACCCCCATTAACATCCCTTGTTCCAAACTATCATTTCACAAAGTGTGGTTGAGGTTGGAACAGCGACCTAAGAGTGATTAGATAACGAAAAGACAGACACACAGATATTTGTGCTATATATATATATATATATATATATATATATATATAAGTAACACACACACGACACATACATATTAATACGTGTGTTGTAGG
>NW_013666304.1:109980-135453 GCF_000517525.1 Limulus polyphemus
GTTAGGTAACGTAGACGACCGACGTAACGTAGTAGTAGTAATAAGTAAAACGAACGACAACACACGACTATTAGTTATATATATATATATATATATATATATATATATATATGTAAACACACACACGTACACATACATATTAATCGTGTGTTGTAGGAACGTTAAAAAAAAGCAAAAAGTCCGTTTAACTCTTAAGCTTTTTAAATACTTGTTGGTCACGTTTTTATCAATCACATCATTTTTTACTTCTTTTTTTTTTAACCATGCGTACTATGTTCTACTTTTTCCTCTGATCGACTTTTGCTGAGAAATGGATACAAACAACCTTTGATTGCTTAACTTCTAGAATGTTAAACGTCTCATATAAAACCTGTAATTAGCATAAGAAAAGAATTGATTACATATACCAGAAGTATGCACATTTAAATCATGCTTTATTATCACGACAAAAGTAATACACAGAATGTTTCCTTATCACAGAGACTAAATAAACACTTGTCACGTCATTCAGTATCCTAAGTAAGTAAAACTGCTCGTGCCAGCATAAAATATCTGATCTTTTGCAGACGAGGTTATACGTTGAATAGGGTGACAATTACATAGTGACATCTATTGGAAAGGCTCACAACTATCACGTTTTTTCATGATATTTCCACAGAGGCACGCTTGATTTTTTTTTTTTTAGTTTTGAGTTATAAGTCTTTATCTTATCACTTGCAAAAATGTCACAAGAAGATTCGGGTCCTGCACTGTACCTTTCTTCAAATCTTCAAATATTGGCTGAAGTGCCTACTAAAAATAAGTGGAAAGCAAACTAAACAAGTTAGCTCGACTCCCGAATTAAAAGTAAAACGACTGTTACACTAGTTTATGGCCTAGAGATAGCAATGTTTAACATACTTTAAGGTCTGAAAATCACTATCACGCCAATCTAACTACTTAATTTAAACCCGTACATTGTACACGTTATGTTTAATATAAATCCAGTACCAACTCAGTCTAATGATTTAATAAAAACATAATAGTTTAGTATCGATTTTATATAAAACCAATAATAATGATCTGATAGAAAACCATTATCAAATCAGCTTATAGCTTAATATAAAATCAGGCCCAAAGTCATTTGTTAATTTTAAAAACCACTTTATAATTACTGGAAACATACTGCCAGCTTAATCAGAAGATTTATATTGGGTTTAACGTCAGTCTAAGTTGTAGATTACAGTTAGATTAATTAAAATATAATAAAACCATATCGAAAAATAAAGATGAATCCCACGTGCTTTAAACTTACATATTACGAATCTTTATTAAGTCATTTCGATATTTAACAAAGATAAATATCATATAAGAACAAAACTAATCTTAATCCATGCAAATTATCAAATAAATTAATAACAAGAAAATCCAATAATAAACGACAAAGAGACGTTCATCTTGAGATAAAGGTAAAACGAAGAATATATAATTAGTTATTTATGTTATTATATTTTCTATTAAATTATTCATTAATAAATTTTAAGTGAAGAGAAACTATTATATTTGCCAATACATGTCTTTTCTGCTAAATAATGTAAAACCAGTCAACATTACTTACCACAAGCCTAATACGTATTCATGTTCTAAAGTGGTATTAAATTTCTTTCGTTTTTTTTTTCGAATTTGGGAGAGCGGACGGATATCTTGTTTCGCAAAAGATAATAACATAGTATATTTTTTTTACATAAAATAAGGGTGAGAAAATTGAAGAAAAAACAGCCATCGTCGTGGAATGTACACTATAAACCGAACAGGTCATTCCTATAAAAAACAAAACAAAAAAATCAGCTAGTAGGAAAATAACATGGCCATACCGTTTTATATAAGAATCATATAAGATTAAGTACAATGTATTCTTCAAGATATTATCGTCACTCGATATGAGGGAGTTAGTACTAAATTTAGAAGTGATGAGTTATCACAATATACTTTATCACCACCATCTTCCCGACAGAGCAGTTAATCAATCTAATTATTTAAAATAACTATCGTGTTTATTAATTAATTGGAAATCCAGAAAATCATTGTTTGAGGTATATTATTGTAAAGTAAGCGTATCATCTGCAAGATCAGAGAGCTTTCATAGAACGATAAAAACTTCATTTTAAATAAAGCGTTCCATGGCAAAGACATGATTACAGTCACGTCGACCCACATTTGAATGTATAAGAACGTAACTCAGGAAATAATCTGCATTTAAAGAATGGGAGTAACACTCTCCCTGCAAATAAAGTAAGAAGTCAGCACTCTCTCGCGGCCCTACAGGTCTACATTACTATTCAATATAACTTAGTGATATAAAAAAGTTATTCAGAACAAAGTTTCCAGCTTATTTACGAAATCATCTTCTGTAAGTAAACTTTTTACTTGAGTAAGTTATGAAACATACAACGTAATAACCTTAATTTTAAACTTGAAGAGTATACTAGCGCCAATTTTGATTTGTCTGGATTACCTTATACACATACACTACGAGTTGAACATTTAGTTAGTAACATACCACTTTTTCACATACTACTAGGCCTATCTCCACTTGAACCCGAATGGATAGATCCAGAATTACTGCAAGTTATTACTCTTTCGGGTGGTGCCATCTGTCGGCCTGATCTAGTCTTAAAACCTAAATTTTGTTGAACATCTTTTAGATTATTTTAGCATCAAAATTGAGCTTTACCAAATAAATTTCAAAAATGTAAGATATTAAACTTGGGAATCCTTTTACCTGTTCAAAAATATAACTATGAAAATGGATATAACTGTGTAGGTAAATAAAGGAGAATTACGGAAGGTTAAACTTACTTTTGAAGTTTAAAATATATGAAAACAAGAAACAGTAGGTTAAGTAATTTGGATAAGTCGTTAATTTGATTGATGTATAATAAAAACAACAAACTTGTAGTTTGGAGCCTACTTTAAAAGTTATATTTTTTATAAGAAGGAAGGGTATTATTAAACAAAAGCCATTTAACTCCAGTTATTAACTATAAAAAAATTACACTAAAGAAATGTCTCGTGCTAACCAATCTCTATATCTTTACTCTATACACATGGCTGTCATGGTAACTTAGTTCTACACTACAAACATGGTTGTTATGGTAACTTAGTTCTACACTACAAACATGGTTGTCATGATAACATAGCTCAGCTCTGCATTAGAGTCACGGTATCCTAGCTCTACATTATAGGCGTGGCGGTCATGATAATTTATCTTTACATTACAGACATGGTTGTCATTTTAACATAACCCTACATGACAGAAGTAGTCGCTATTGTAATCAGTTCTTTATCACATACATGGTGGTCGTGGTAGCCTAGCTCTGTATTACAGTCATAGTATCCTATCTCTACATTACAGCCATAGTATCCTATCTCTACATTATATGCATAGTTGTCTTAGTAACGTAGCTCTACATTACAGACGTTGTTGTCTTAGTAACGTAGCTCTACAATTCAGACGCTGTTGTCTTAGTAACCTAACTCTACATTATAGGCATGGTTGTCTTAGTAACCTAGCTCTACATTATAGGCATGGTTATTATTGTAACTTGAAACATCATACCTTGATTTATGGGTGGTAGATATGTTACGGGACTTCTTTTGATCGTGGCGTAAGGGCCATCAGTCCTTGTCTTCGTAATTAAAAAGTAACAATAATAAGTACCCTATCAATTATTATTAGAGTATACATTACACATGTTCATTTTTCTATACTAAGCAAGATCTTTATAGCAACTGTTTGTTAGTGTCTACAGTTGAAATTAGTTTTGATAACAGTTCTAAACAAATACTGCAATCTGAATTATTTAACCATAAAAGTGATTGTTTTCATCATTATTATTAAAATACCATTCAGAGAGAGATTTCACCTTATACACATATCATTCTTGAGTACTTTATACTCGTATCGTTGGAACATTAAAAGTATTGCTAATATTGTTAAAAGCATCTTACAGCAATACTTAACATTGTTGGACAGCCTTCATCTGTTATGCACGTAGGTGGCGGTACTGCAGCATAAGGCTCAGCATATTCATGACTGTCGTCACGACGTCCTGTAAATGATGGCAAATATTTTTCAAAAAGTAAATTAGTAATGCAATGAAAATCCTATATGTAATTCTCAGATTTCAGAATAAAGTGTCTGGAATACTTGGTGTGATCACATAGACAAAAATATATAATTAAAATAAAAAGTTGCAAGTTGAATGTCCTGTAAGTTATTTTAAAGAAAAAAGGGTATGTTGAAGAAAGGGGATTTTGAAATGTGTTGTACGATTTATGGTGTTGACTGTTTACCTTTCGTATTTCTTTATCGAGCTTATAGAGTTTACTAATTACTGTTACTTTGTTTTGATTGTGTTTTGTTGATTGAGCAAGGTCTCGTGGCCGGCTGTTATGCATTCTGACCTTCCTTCCGTCGTGGAGCGCTAGGGACTCAAGAAGGTTCTTGGACTCACTCTCGTGCCAAACCCCATTCTCGTCCTCCTACTGACTCAAAGAAGCCTCCTCGTGATTCGATATCATCCTCAACGTTTTATATGACGCCCCTGGACTCCGCTACCTCAACTTTTAGTGCCACACCTATTTATGCTGCTGTTGTATCGACCGAACCAACAGAACAACCTCCTTTATTTCACCAGTTTGCTCCTGCTCAACATTCATCTGGACCTTTTACATCTATGGCTCCATCTGCTCCTATGGATACAGTCTCAGTTCTTCACCGCAAGTCTTCCTTTTGTCTAATATAGATGCTCAATTCTACTCTCTTACCTCTGATGATCCTACTTCACATGCACCTACTAGTAATACTGCTACCCTTACTTCTAATGATCCTACTACAGATGTACCTACTAGTACTACTGCTACTCTTACCTCTGATGATCCTACTTCACATGCACCTACTAGTAATACAGCTACCTTTACTTCTGATGATCCTACTTTACATGCACCTATTAGTACTACTGCTACCCTTACCTCTGATGATCCTACTTTACATGTACCTATTGGTACTACTGCTACCCTTACCTCTGATGATCCTACTTCAGATGCACCTACTAGTACTACTGCTACCTTTACCTCTGATGATCCTACTTCAGGTGCACCTACTAGTACTACTGCTACCCTTACCTCTGATGATCCTACTTCAGATGCACCTACTAGTACTACTGCTACCCTTACCTCTGATGATCCTACTTCAGATGCACCTACTAGTACTACTGCTACCCTTACACCCCCGATGAATTACATCTTGCATCCCCCTCTATTCTGTATTTTATCACCTTGCCTTGTATAATATTAATTCTTTTCATCGCATATTCATTCTGGACAGCATCAACAGTTCAGAAAAAACTGGGTTTCAATTTTAACTCCACGCTTCCTATTCATACCTCAATTCTCATTTTTGTTTTCATCATTTATGGGAACAAGACGGACCCGGATCAGTCAGGACAGGATGTTAAGCATTCTCTTCGTTAACATTCGCTCGTTTGTTACCAATAAACTTTTGTTTGCTCATTTTCTCGAGGAGACTGTCTACAAATTAGTTCTTTTTAGTAAAACTTTTCTTAACCCCTCTTTTGTAGCCAAGTTATCAGTTTTTCATTTTCATCAGTGTGATTATCTTCTTGAGGTTGGTAGATGGGGCGTGGCAATCCACAGTCGTGTTAATCTTATTCGTGTTCATACTCTTCCTTCAAATACTTTCCCGAACACCTTATTGTTTCGGCTTATTCTCCTTTCTATGTTCTTACCATTTCACGACATATGTTCGCTCACGTGTTCTTCTACTTTCTACATTCTTCACATCTGTTGATCATCCTTTGTCGCAGCTACAATATTCTCGCTGATATCAACTTTCACAGAATAACTGACACTGATGTAACACATTTTCACACCATGTTAAATAGTACTTGCGGAATGTTATTGCCTCTTCCTGCTCCAAGCCATCCTTCTACTGATTTAATTATTATTTCTGCTAATGGTTCATCCATCCTGACTGTTTCTCTACTTTATCCTGATGGTATTGATCATTTGTCCATTCATGTTCCTCGGTGTCACCACTCTCCAGAAGACTTTGATAGCAAATAGGACTGATTACCGAACTTGTCTCCATTGCCTTACTTCGGGTAGTGAACTTTCTGCTGTTACTTATACGGATACCTTTGAATGTACTCTGATATTAGTTCTCTCTTCTGCAGTTGTCCACTTGATCCCCTCTTAATTGCCTCGTGCTCATCTCCCATTCTTGCCTTACCATGTCGGAGCTCTTCTTTACTGTTTCCCCTCACTTCTACACGACTAGCGTCATTCCCAGGATCCTCTTGTTTTATGCCACTTTCGTTGTCTTTAGTGCACCGCCAGAAATTCCATTCAATGTTATCGTTGGCATTACCTGTGCAACAGACTTCACATGTCTACATCTTCCTCGTAGATTTGGTCTCAGTTTCTTATTTACTGGTCAATGTTAATCCCTTTATGATTGATGGCATGGCTCTTACTATCACACTTCAGAAGAAAAACGCTTTTGCCATCTATTCTGAGTCGAAGTTTCGTTTCTCCAGCTTCACCCTCTGGACTTTGATGATCATACATAAATATTTCGTATGTCAGACCTCTCTTTGCCAGCTCTCGGCTCTTCTCTCGCCCATGTTCGTGAGAGTTCTCCTGTGCACCTTTTACAGCTTTTGATATCCAACTTGCTCTACATCATCAACACAACTCTGCCTCTGGCATGGATAGTCTCACCTATTCCCATCTTTCCCACACGCCTGTACATTTTCTTACTTTCTTGGCATTGTTCTACCCATTTCTTCTTTGTACAAGCTTTTATCCTACAGATTGAAAAATTTCTATTCTTCTTCATTTCGTAAGGTCATTGAAATCGCCTGTCATCTTGTTTTCTATGTCCCATCAGTTTAACCAGTGTCCTCAGCAAGACTCTTGAACGGATTCTTGTCCTACGACTGAACTCTTTTATTAACGTCCACCAGCTGCTATCATTTACACACCTGATCAGCTCCTCAAGTTCTTCAATTTATTGTGAATCACTTCAACAGTTCGAAACATATATATCTACTATTGTTTGACTTTGAACTTGCCTTTGATTCCTTTGGTCTTATCTATAAACATCAACATCTGTCTTTTCTGCTTCCTATGTTTGCTTTATTTTTTAATTTCTTCGGGATCGCCAGGCTGCTATTTTCATCAAAGGCACTCGTTCTCGGTCATTCTCTGTAGATGCGAGCGTTACAGAGGGCTCCGATATTTCTCCTCTTCTTACATCCTGCTTGTTTTCGACATGCCTTCCCTCAGCCTCCAGTTTATATCTTATAATATGCAGATAACACAGCTCTCTTCACCATGTGTTGTTCTATGATGATTTCGCCCAACAAAGTTTTCAGAAAGCTGTTACTTCTTTTCTTATCTGATTCCACCAATGGAAGCTTACAGTTCAACCTGAATAAACCAAAGTTATTATCTTTGGCACAATTTGACGTAAATTTCGCTCGTGCCATAACCGTCATGTTTTCAATGTCTGTACTGAAAACATTCCCATTGCCCTATATAATACTGTCAAATACCTGAGTGTTAGTTTGATCTTCATTTTACCTGGAAGGCTCACCTGGACATCCCACAGAAAAGGTTTACAATGCCTTCTTGGTTTATCCTAGGATTTAAATTCCCAGCTTCTTTTATATTTCTATAATGCCTTTGTCCATCCCTGCCTTACTTACGGTCTCGTCGCCTAGATCTATACGCCTTCTTCCTTTTACCGTTGCTTGGAAACTTTGGAGCATCATGCTCTAAGCCTGTTTTTTAAATGCATCTTCCTAGTCCTACACAGGAATTATACTCTCTCATCTCTTTTCCCCACGTTCTCCTGCATCTACGTCATCTTCGTGTCCAAAGTTGTTCAGCGCTGCTTTAAATACCAGAGGCCTATCTTTGATGAGATATTCTCCTATTCTGTGGATACACCTCAGAAACTGTTACCTCTGACTGATCATCTCCTGAATCTTTACATCATGTCGTTGCCATTAGGTTATTCTGATTGCAATGACATACCTATGCTTCATCTTCCACTACACATCTATCCCTGATACTGCACAATGATGGAGTATCGACTTGTTCTACTTTCTACTTTCACAACTCAATCCACATAACATACTTTTCCTGGTTCCTGCTCTTTCCTGATGCCATGCCCATTTTTTGTTGCTTTTCATGTCACTTACAGCCAAGCCATTTTCATCTGGATCGCTTAACCACCTTTTATTACTTTCACGCTTTGTACTTTCGTTCATCTCGTGGCCGAAGAGAGGGCGTAACCACCTGACGGCCCACAAGCCTTCCTGGGCTGGAGTGAAATGAACACTAAAAAAGGTATGTCCATGAGAGAGTTGTCTAGTTGCATTATATACGTATTGTGCAAATATAAAATTGACATGGCATAAAAGATAGAGTGATAAGATACTTTCATAGATATTTGATTAATCACCGTCTAAAACTAGTTGTAGCGGTTCATTTAGCTTCTGAAATTATGCCAGCATTTATAGTATCAATGTTTCCCTTATTTCAGTTATGACATTGTGAATATTGTATTAGACACTGTTTTTCTGAAAGCCTGACAGAAAGAGAGTGCAGAAACTGAGATTTGGCAAGTGTATTAGCCATGGCCATGGGAAGTGAGATCTAGTCAGTATAGTAAACATGGCCAAAGAAACTGAGAACTGGCGAGCGCACTAGACATGGCCAAAGACACCTCTTTCGTGAATACTACTGCTGGGTTCAAGAGCCTTTCATGACTCACAAAGGCCACAATATACCGACCAGGCTTCTTCATTTTGCTGGATTACTTCTATAGCTACCCCAAGGGGGTGGTCCATACTCATAAAAACATCCGTTAAAACATCTGCCATGGTACTTTAGCACATGTTCGATGTTTGGTTCCGCTAGTGGGGGTATGAACAGTTTCAAACATGGCGCCCTAGAATACAACGGGGGCCAGGAAAACAAAATCAGATACCAGATTCAGTTTCTGTAAGCATGGAAACATACTTTCAGATCCTATTATGCCTGGGTGACTTTCCGGGCGCATTTAAGCCCCCTTGGTATAGGGATATACCACATACATCAAGGAGCCTCTCGGGTCACCCTGAGTCCACCTGCTAAGTTTGGTCTTGCTGTGAGAGGGTTTAGATAAAGATACAGAGACACATACAAAGCGAAATATGGCGCCCCCATGATTCCGAGGAGGCCCAGGAACACAAATATTGATGCTAGATTCGGTTTAGCAACCCAGAAAACCTACTGCCTGGGTGACCTTCCAGGGGTGTTTTAGCCCCCTTCGTATCCCTTCAGTAGGAGGGACTACGTAAGATAAATAAGAACATTTCTTGCACACTCCGAGTCCGCTTGTTAGGTTTGGTCCTGCTAGCTCCAGATCTATGGTAGGAGTTAGATGGGCATACATACATACATACAAGTTGAATTAAAATTGAATCCTATAGCTTATACAGCTTGTGAAAGAGTCAAGAATGCCGCTTGGCTATCATAATTCACACCTTGCCTACCATTTTTAACTTTATCAATTTTCGTTTAAAGATACAACGCTCATCTAAAATTAGTTGTCACAAAAGCTGTCCATTTTATTACCAAATACACCGTCTAGGTCAACAATGACCATCAAAAATAACCTAGAAGAATGAACTAGGCAACTAATAATATTCAAATAAAACATAAAAGCTTACGGTGAGGGATACTGGACGTCACTTTAATGGTTTTGCCTCTAGGTGGAGAAAAATACGACGACGTTTTTAATGAAGAGTCAACATCATTTCCTCCTTTCTGATAAAAATCTACCATTCCGACAGCATCAACTTGTCTACATTTCCTGGAATGACTTTCTGGTGCAGGAAATGTAATATAATTATTATTTACTTCTTGGATTTTTTTTTTTAAGTTGATAAAACAGTATGTGTAAACCGGCGGATTTTAAAAAGATCTGGTGTAAAAAGAAACCGAAATAATACACTATAAAAATTAATTGTTTGAAGTTAAGCACAAAGCTATACAGTGGGCTATCTGTGTTCTGTCCCCCACGGGTATCGAAACCAGTGTTCTAGCGTTGTAAGTCCGCAGACATACCGCTGTGCCACTGGTGGGCCAAAAATTAATTTTAATAGATTCTTCTAAATATTCACACGAAATATATATATACAACGAGTAAAATATTTCTAAAACTAGAGTCTTTAATACTAACACTTTCTATCAAAATCGACATTTAGAACTAATCAATTAATCATTTTGGCAACAAAATAGAGAAAAAAAACTATCCTTACTCTCTAGATAATAAAAACATATTTATTTTAGCCAACGTCTCGCCCTTGCGGCTTCATCAGTAGAACTAACTTTATTACCAAGTTATCTAAATCCCTCTAGTATCTATTAACAATTATGCAAGTTAACAAAATATTCAATTAATCATCTGCCCGTAACAATTTCATGCCAGGTTTCATTATAAACGATCAAGTGATCACCTGTATGTGATGACAGTTAAAATGGCACAAGACATACAACACGCAAAGCTATACATAGCTCTGTTGGTTAATAACATCTGTCATCGACCTAGCAAGGTTGGTGAGAGCTGACCGGAATTCTCAGTTGATCGTGGTTCGGATTGGTTACCTAATATGAGCTTCTTTTTTTTATATTTTACATTTCATCCCACAAAGGTGGAAGAGAAGTTTCAGAGTTGAATTCACTTGGAAAGCTGGATAGTATCAAATGCAATTTCGGATTAAATTACCAAAAGCAAAAAAAAATGATGTTTTTATACATAAAACCCACACAAAAGCCAGGTTTACCACAACTAAACTGTGATCACATGACATATACCTCCACTGCTGGCTCCGCTGCTCATATCTGTTTGACGACGCAGACAAACGATGACAGCAACGACGACAACCAGTAATACGATGATAGAAATAACGACTGGTAGCAATACTGTTAGGTTCCTGTAAAATGGGAGATACGTTTCTTCCAAAAGCGGAGGCATAGGTGGCGCCGCGATGCTTGTGGCTAAATATTGGACAAAAATAAATGATTGCATAATAAAACAGGTCATAATATTTTAAACACGAAAATTAACAAATAACCCACGGTACCATCATAGTTTATATAAAAAGTAAGTTTGACTAACTGATACAGTTAAATAAATAGAAAAAATGTTTGTTTGATGTTAAACACAAAGGTACACAATAGGCAACCCATCGCAATAGGCATCGGAACACGATTTTATAACGTTACAATCACCGAGATTTAGCGCTGAGCGACCGAGAGACTTCTAAAGAAAGGATCGGAGGTGATCGACTCAGGTATATATATATATATATATATATATACATAAATAGAACAAAGCAAATCAGATGTCTAAATAAACGAAACAAAGAGGCAGAGTCAGAATAAATAGCCAATTAAGACATTTGATTAAACAGAACAAAGAAAGTGGTTGACTCAGTTACACTTTGATACAAATGTACGAAATGCAGTTTGTGACATCTGACGTAGGCCTAAGGTCGAAAGTTATGTACTAAAATTAAAACCTATTGAGTGTGTTTGTGATGTTTTTATTCAGTAATATTAAGTTTCCCACGATGTCAATATCCACACTTAGAAGAGAGCTCACCGATCCACGATGTCAATATCCACACTTAGAAGAGAGCTCACCGATCCACGATGTCAATATCCACACTTAGAAGAGAGCTCACCGATCTTAACAAGATTGACTCAGCCATTTCAGCAGAAGAAGGAAAGTTTTGTTAGAGTTGTTTTAACAGAAAAAGGAAAATTTTGTTACAGTTGTTTTAACAGAAGAAGGAAAGTTTTGTTACAGTTGTTTTAACAGAAGAAGGAAAGTGTTGTCTCAGTGTTTATACAGAAGGAAAGCGGTTGATTCAGTTATTGTAACATAAGGAACAAGGTTACTAACTCAGTTCTCTGAACAGAAAAAGAAAGACTAATTCGTGTAGTAGGTAATCTAGCAGTAACATTAATTATCTAAACGGGGAAAGGGGCTAACTTAGGGAAAAAGATACACAAGGGCTATCTGCGCATAGCCTCTCTAATTTTGAATTGATAGACAACAGCACTCATCCCCCCAACTCATGCTTGGCAGGTATTTGACTGCCACTCTTAAAATGCACCCACTAACCTAACGTCAAAGCGCGTTTTGTCTACAACAGGACAAGAGATAACTGCTACAAGTATCATAACAGAAAAACAAGTGTCGGACTCAACTACTGGACGTTAGCAAGTTGTCATTATAATTATACAAACAGAAACAAAGTGAATGGTTTAGTAGTTCAACCCACCCAACTCGAAAAAAACTATTAATAAACACAAAACGTTAACTTACTCATCAAGGACAAATTCAGTGTCTTCAGAGTATACTCGGCTTCTGTTGTACCAGCCTCGTTGTGGGCACTAACAAGTAGATTATACTCACGGTCTGGCGCTAGGTGGCTTATAACTAAATGCTTTTGTAGACCTGTTACAGGGACAGTGTCAGTATTCCAGCGACGTAGAAAAGCAGTTCGATACTGGACAGTAAAGTTCTGAACTGGACAGCCTCCGCTCTGCCAAGCATCCATATTCAATGTGAAAAACGTTGTGTTCGGTATTATGAAAGCTTCTTTCTGTGGAGACACTGGAGCTGATAACGGAAGTAAAACGTTGAAAACAAAAGAAAAAAACTGGTGTATTTTACTGGGTTTGTTAAAACATCATAACTTTATAGTTTTATATTCCGCTAATGCATGCTAAGTAGAATTCAGATGAACTAATCTTATTGAAGTAAAAAAATACAATATAAATACGTACCTGTCGTACTTGATGCTGTAACAGTGCATTTTGTATATAACTTAAAAAACTACAACAAAACACAAACAATTCACCATCTTATTATCAAGGCCAGTTTTTTACGACCACACTTTTATTATTGTACCGTTAGCTCTATTGGCCTCGCACTACATCATTCGATATTCATCATATATTGTGGAAAATACCATAAATCTCACCTCCTCCTTTTGTTCTCGCTGTAATAGGATCACGTGGTTCTCCGGTTCCAAGACTGTTGGATGCAGTCATAAATAGACGATAGCGAGTGCCACATTTCAAACCTTTCAATGTGTATCTGCCAGTGTTAGTTTTCAGAGACTCCTTTTTCCAGTCCCCACCGTCGTGCTTGTAGTGTAGTACATAATCTGCAAGAAAACGTTCCTCAAAAACATGTAGTCTGAAAGAGAACCATTATCAAAAACGATATGTAATAGAAAGTCACTGAACAATGTTTTGTAGTAAAGTCTGTCGTCTGTAATACAAAGTTACTCAACAATGTTAGTCTGGAAAAGAACCATGTTCAAAAACAACATGTAAGAGAAAGTCATTGGATAATGTTTTGTAGTAAATATGTCGTCTGTAAGGTAATGTTATCAAAAATGTTGCAAATACATCGGGGCAAAGGTAATGAGGATTGTCATTTAGTGAGAAGTAAAAGTGGAAGGAAGGCCATTCACCAATACTGACCGGAAGTGCATAGTCTGGCAGGGAAAGTGGCAAAATTTTGTCCTGTAAAGTACAATCTCAGGTAAAAGTAGTTAAAAAGTTGTAAAAAAATGAATGCATGACTCACAGTGGGCCATCTGTCAACATGAGTGCTAACTTTAACGTATGACAGATCTAAATTTAGGAATAAAATATATAGACGTGAAAATTTTAAAATACAGGGTGGTTCAAAATGATCTTTCCTAGTTTAAGATTTTATAACTAAATAAATAAGGAAATACAACCATGCAATTTTCAACATCTTGTAGCCAAACTCATACAAGTTTTTATTGACATGTCAGTAGACGTCTACGTGTGCATCATTGGTGGCTCTCAGCACATCTAACCAATATTCGATTTCAGTCCATGTTCAATGCAACATGCCCGCAGTTACAGTGGCGATGGCATCCGTTATCCCGGTCTTTATCTCCGTCATGTTTGCTATAGGTGTGCGATACATGATGTCTTTAACATACCCTTAAAAGAAAGAAGTCTAGTGCAGTGATGTCTGGCGAATGCGGAGGTCACGGAATTCGCCCACTCTGCAAGCCAAATGACGCATTGTTTGTTTGTTTGAAGTTAAGCACAAAGCTACACAATGGGCTATCGGTGATCTGCCCACCACGGGTATCGAAATCCGGTTTCTAGCGTTGTAAGTCCGCAGACATACCGCTGTGCCACTGGGGGGCACGACGCATTGAGTCTTTTTCTTGTATAGTTGCCATTTTACAAGATAACACTACTCACTGGAGCGAAAAACAAAACATGACAATAATAAATGTCTGAGTTGGGCTACAAGATGTTGAAAAGTGCATGGATGTATTTCTTTAATTATTTAATTATTAATCTTTAAAATAGGAATGATAATTTTGGACCACCCTATATAATAAATAAATGACCATTCTTAACAATTTATTTAACCCTGTACACATACAGCGACAAATAGTGCAACAAAACATGCATAGATGTCAATACCAACAATGTAATAAACTTATATAAATAATTTTGTTAAATAGTTTAATTAAACCTTTACACATTACACACAGTTTAATGAAACTTAATAAAGAAGTACAAAAAACAGTATATAAATCTTCACACCCCACAGATGGCAATTATAAAAAAGTAAAATTATATCTGTAAACAAAACAGTATTAATAACTGCAATGACATCTGTTATGTTCAAAACTATATAGTTAAATCTGTATAGGTGGCATTGTTATTTTAAGAAAAATTGTTTTACCTTTCAACGTGACGTCATTTGTGTCTACCTTCCATTGAATTGTTATAGTTGAAGATGACGTTGAAGTTACGGCTATTACAGGAGACGTAGGGGGAGCTGAAAAAACAAAAACATTCATTTTTAGCTCATTTTGTATATTGTATTCCGAATAAGTGAAATGATTTGGACTTTCTCCAAATCTCAAAACAAATATCTCCAAGTAATACATCTCTTGTAGTTATCAATATTTGAGGAGAAAGTATCTTTAATTTATACCCATTTTAGTTCTTTGTTTTCTCTCTTAAATAAAACTCTTTTTGCAACTCCATTAAACTATTTATGAAAAGAAGTTAATAATCTTGTCAAAAAAATGGGTGCGGCCAAAAAGTGCAGGTAACTGCAAATAATAAATAAATAAATATATACAGAAAGTGAAGTTTACTACCTTAAAAACACTTTATATTGTTTCTTCAGGAATCAGCTATTAGGAGAGTGTCAGGTTTGGCCATAAACAAACCAACAAAATAAAAAACACAAGAACAACTCTAAAACAACGATTGTATCTCTACCTTTATATTAAAACCTAGAAACATGCCCTTATCTCCTCCTAGAGTTGTGCTTTATATAACTTGGACATTCCCTTTGTTTCCAAAGTTTGTTATAACCTACCCTTTGTTGCTAAAGTCTGTTATAACCTACCCTTTGTTGCTAAAGTTTGTTATAACTACCTTGTGTTGCTAAAGTCTGTTATAACCTACCCTTTGTTGCTAAAGTTTGTTATAACCTACCCTTTGTTGCTAAAGTTTGTTATAACCTACCCTTTGTTGCTAAAGTTTGTTATAACCTACCCTATGTTGCTGAAGTCTGTTATAACCTACCTTATGTTGCTAAAGTCTGTTATAACCTACCCTTTGTTGCTAAAGTTTGTTATAACCTACCCTTTGTTGCTAAAGTCTGTTATAACCTACCCTATGTTGCTCAAGTGTGTTATAAACTACTTCTTGTTGCTGAAATCTGTTAGAACCTACCCTATGTTGTTGAAGTCTGTTAAAACCTACCTTATGTTGTTGAAGTTTGTTAAAACCTACCCTATGTTGTTGAAGTCTGTTAAAACCTACCCTATGTTGTTGAAGTCTGTTAGAACCTAATCTTTATCTTCTTTTTTTTTCTTATCTGTTTGTAGAATAATTGTTATAATCCATGGGCTGTGGAAGGGGGGAAGAATTACTGTGCCCCCCAAACCTCCTGCTTTAGTGTTTTAGATAGCTTAGGGTATACCGATAATAGAAAAAAAGAACTTTACTGTTAAATATTTTTGGTCTAACTGTGGCTGCTAGCAGTTTATTTTATAGCAATTATGGACGTTTCATGAAAATCTGTAAATTGGGTTAAGATCATCGTACCCAATTTTTAATCTTTCTGTAGAAATGACAATACAAGTATATAAATTTCAAGCAAAGAGTATATATTACCTTCATATAACTTATTCTTAAATATTTAAAAATGTGTGTGACAAACATGTAAAAATCACAAAAAAAAACAATAAAAGTTTCCGTTGTTTCGTCGCTTATTAGGTTTTTTGAAGATGATTATCACGCTGTATAGTATTGAGGTCTTCCATCAAAGTGACACTATACCATGTATATATATATATATTTTAGTAGTATTAGAGTTTGTAATTATTATTTCTTTTTGTTGTGTTCATGGAAATATTCTCTCTATATTTTTACTGTTACGTCACTTGTAATTTGTGTAAGCCCTGATAACAGTTTAAATGAACAATATTTGTTAAACAACAATATTTTCAAAGTTCATGTGATACACTGTGTACTATGATTTCCTTACATGAGCATGTCCGAAGCTGCCACTCAAAGATGAGTATACTGAAGTATTAATACACATGTCTTGGCTGAGGCATGATCTTGTCTGAAAGATGAGTATACTGAAGTATTAATACACATGCCTTGGCTGAGGCATGATCTTGTCTGAAAGATGAGTATACTGAAGTATTAATACACATGCCTTGGCTGAGGCATGTTCTTATAGAGTACGCATTGGATCTATGTCTGAGTAACATAGAAAGCACATGGTTTTAAATACATCAAAGTAGAAATAATTATAAGTGTTTCAATTAAACGTGGCAAGTAAAAGTGTCATGTAAACATATGCATATTTTCAAACATATCATCATTTTATAACATCATAAAATGTACTTGTGTGCGTTCAAATATACATATCATTGTATATAGTATCACCTGAAGCATTACTTAACATAATTCCGTTTTACCGAAACTGGTCTTAAAAAGCAACGTAGAAAAATGTTCAAATTTAAAGAAAAAAATATATACTATTTTCTAGAAACACATCTACTACATTATCCAAAGATACAAAAAATGAAAATATTTTAAAAAACAATGGTGTATAAACATCCACAAATGCTTAAACATATATATCCTTTGTTTGAAAATTATACTTGTATATTTATCTTTACAAAAAAAAAAAAATTATACTCAAAATGGATAAGATTATCTTAACTCAAATAATTATGGTAAGATATAGTCTCTGTTATCAATATATATACATATATATAGTGTTGTGTGTGTATATATATATATATATATATATATCTAAAACATCAAAGCGAAAGGTTTATGGAGGAAGGGGGCACAATGATTCTCCTGACCCATAGACTACAACACAATGCCCACTTTGTCATTCCATATGTTTATAAAAAACTTTTTATTCCTTACTTGTTGAGTAATAAATTAAACCCTATTCTTTAACTTCGATCTGGATTAATTTTATCTTACTGAAGTTTTGTTTATCAATTGCACTTCGTATGACCTAGGCCTACCCCCATGTTATTAAAGCCTTTCTCCTAAGTTGATTCCAGCGTACCAACATTCACTTCGTTCGACCTAAGGCCTGCCCATTGTCACTATAGGTTTTTTGCTCAGTCGTTTCCAGAGTAACAGTGTGACCTTTTGTCCGATCTAGGTCATACCCCATATTTCCAAAGGCTTTCTTCTAATCTGCTTCTATAACTTATTTTCTGAACTGTTTCAAGGGTAACAGAGTGCAATTTGTTAACGTATAACTCCTCCTATGTTACTCTATTTATTCTTATAATAATAGTATAACAACATACAACATGTTAGGCAAAGATATCCAGACATTGCTCTAAGGTATTAAAGGATTTTTATCACCTACTTTTAAAGATTGTGTTCACTTTCTTTGACTAACGCTCTGCCTCACTTTATTAGGAACTGTTTTATTATCTGTATCTGCGGTAACAACGTCCTCTTTGTCCAATTAAAGTCTTTTAGGATTACAGTGTTTACTTCACTTGAACCAGGACCTACATTCTTTAATTAAAATATTTTATCATTATTTTTGTTGGTCCATTTCACACCGTACACATCACACCTTACTGAAGTAGTTTTATTTTATTATTATGTAGCAGAACGATGTGCACACGCCTTTCATTCTATACTCTCAAATACTTCTAGAGCAACAACGTGCACTTCGTCCGACCCGGATTTCACTCCTGTTATCAAATACCTTTTTACTCACCTGCTTCCAGTATAACAGCTTGACTTTGTCCGACCAAGAGGTCAGACCAAACTTTGATTATCAAAGACTTATTTTCTAAACCGTTCAGAGTGTAACAGCTTGATTCTGTCCAATCTAAACCACACTCCTGTTACCAAATACTTCTTTCCTAAACCGTTCAGAGTGTAACAGTTTGATTCTGTCCAATTTAAACCACACTCCTGTTACCAAATACTTCTTTCCTAAACCGTTCAGAGTGTAACAGTTTGATTCTGTCCAATTTAAACCACACTCCTGTTAACAAATACTTCTTTTCTAAACCGTTCAGTGTAACAGCTTGATTCTGTTCAATCTATACCACACTCTTGTTACCAAATACTTCTTTTCTTACCTGCTTCCAGAGTAACAGCGTGCACTGCGTCTGACATAGGCCCCGCCCCTACGTTATTAAAGGCTTGCACCAGGACGGCATATTTGGTATTTCGTTTTAGGTTGGTGAGGTAACTGGTGTATTGATCATGACTAGCCTTCTCTACACTCTTGTATTGGAAAGGTTCTTCACTGTTTGTTTTCTTATAACCTAGGTAGTAGCCTTGAATGACACCGTGCTGCAGTTCTGGTTTGGGTGGCTGAAATGAACAAGAATTTGAAAGTCATTTTATAGCTTAACTCTGTGGAACTTCTACTGACCCAAATATTTATGTGAGATTTTAGATAATGCAGAGTACACACCTACTAAATTTAAGAAAAGTTTTGAATTTTAAATACACAAACTATTACTCACAGAAATCGAATATTAAGAACGTTTAATGGTCATTTAATTCCTGTAGTGCATATTGAAGTATAAAAAGACATTAATTATAGAAATGAACGACCTTATACCATCACATTCAGTTTTCTTATGTAATTAAACACTCAAAGTTTCGCTTTACAACTTCATCAGGAGGGTTTCATTAAAACTCAAACCGTAATTAATCGTTAATATCTTCAATTGGTTTAAATAAGAAATTATAATAGATTATATAGCATGCATTTTTACAGCGTGCGTTTGACCTTATACATAGTAAAGTATATTGTTGAAAATAAAATTTGTTATCTATAGTAACCAAAAATTCTATCGAAAATATTCATTGAAATAACAAAAAGTTAAAATGAAAAATTATAAGTGTCATCCTTTGTTCCTATTCATCAGTGGTTGAAGTTGTTAAAGAGAGGAGCTTATCTCAAGTTCCTATTGGTATATTTGGTGAGGATCTGTAGAGAGAAAAAGATGGATTGATGCCAGGAGTTACTTGGCCATCGTTAGTTACAAAACGATCTACAACTGCACTTTTCTCATATTTTAGTTTAAAAGGGTCAAGATGTTTTCCTATCCTTCTGTGTAGGATTCTTCCAGTTTCATCAATGTATGTAAGGTGACGATACTGGAAGCAAGACATTTGGCTTTACTACATTGAAGGGTAGTGTACTGAAATTTTAAAAGTTGACTTCTGAGAGTTGGACGTGTCTTGGTTTTTCTGTAACCTTAATAGACAGTTCAGATTTCTTGATTATCGTTTTTATTTCCTTAAAGGTAGTTTCGTCAATTAGAAGTAAAGTAAAGGTATTTTTTGCGATATCTTTGGAAAACTGTCTTCTCCTTGTTTTCCCTGTTTATTCATGTGATCTTAATTTTTTGTCATCATCCTTGAAAATTTGTTCGATGTGAAATTGTAACTTTGTTGGAAGCTCTTGGATTATAGGAGTTGAAGTGAAGAAAAATATATTTTTAATTGGTTTATGAAACAAAATAACGTCAAGAATGTTTCTACTTCTGTTATCATTCGAATGATTAAGGGTGAATTAGATCTATGGAATTGAGAAAGTCTACAAATTTGGATAATAAATCAAGGCCACGGTTCCATAGGCCAAACACGTTCATCGATGTACTTGAGCTATATGTTGGTATCTTGACACCACATGTCAAGTTTCAACAACTAAATAATACAACATAAATAACAGGCCAAACACGTTCATCGATGTACTTGAGCTATATGTTGGTATCTTGACACCACATGTCAAGTTTCAACAACTAAATAATACAACATAAATAACAGATTCTTGACAGCACATTGCGCCACCACTTAGTTGAAGATATATTTTACTGTCAAAACGAAGATGTTCAATATGAAAGTTTGAAGAAGTAATAACAGAATATAATAAATTACAACAAAGAACTAAGTTTCAAGAAGTCATAACACATTTTAACAAATTACAATAAACAACTAGGTTTGAAGAAGTCATATAGCTTATTCAAACCCAGTTGTTTTTGTAATTTATTATAATCTGTTATGACTTATTCAAACCTAGTTGTGTATTGTAATTTATTATAACCTATCATGACTTCTTCAAACCCAGTTGTTTATTCTAATTTATTACAATCTATTATAGCTTATTCAAACCCAGTTGTTTTTGTAATTTATTATATTCTTTTATAAATTACAAAACAACTGGGTTTGAATAAGCTATTTGCATAAATTTCAATTGTTTTGTCATTCGATATGAATCCACACACTACACTGATACGTATTCTGTCCGTTGAAGAAACTGTAAAGCAAATCGTTGAGTGTCCAAATAAATAAATAAGTAAACAAAATTTGGTGTCATAAGATAATTTATTCATAGAATTAAAACGATCAATGGTGTTAATTTCACAGACGAAACTTGAGTGTATCTTGTAAATAAGAAAGAATCGTCTTACTTACGGTAACTAAATTGCAAAAACAAAGTTATAATATAGTGCATGCCAAACTCAGAATTTGTGGTCTCGAACGTCTTCAGTGAAGTGTATGAGCGACATTTCTCTTATGCAATATCTGACTTGATTATCTTTCAGATACAATTATTTCTTCATGAAGATATTAGATTTTTCTCGACTTTCCAGGCAACATTTAAGATTTTCCAGATCTATATATGAGCACGTACGACATACTGCTATTTCATTTTTTTAAATAATTTTACCTAACTAATAACACCGCTTTTAAGCTTGTAATCTGGTCATAAAGGTTAATAAAAACTTCAGAACGTATGCTTACTTCAGACTACATGAATGTTGCATTTTGATTTTAAAAGAGTATTATGTATAGTTTAGCAAATATAGTGAGATAAGCAATTATCATCAGATAAAATGACATTGAGACTGATGAAGATTATCTAACATATACCAAAAACTTGAACATGGTCTACTTGTGCGTGCAGGTTACGAGATAAAAGATGGGGAGGAGTCAATTATTTTTGATTTCTCCAGATTTTCCAGGTTCGAGGCAAGAATGACACTTGGGCTTTTTAAGAAAATAAGTCTTTTTACCATGTAGTTGTCATTGGCATCAACCAATTATTTATCAAAGAAAATCAATTAATACAAACTTGCTAGACTTCATAATCGGATAAGGCTAGAGATATATTTTAATATATATATATATATACTTGACGCAGCCTAAGCTCAATCTGTTATATCCAATAACATGTGACAGTTAGCAAACATATTTGGTTTGTATTAACATAGTTAACTCACATATATACAAGCAAAGTTTATGTTTTCAATGACTGAATAAATAAAGCTATACTAACCGTCCAGGTGACCTTCAGGGACTGTGACCCTGTGGCCTCGGCATGGACATTCAATGGAGGGCCACCTGGCACTACAGGATCAGGAAACAGTAAGGTTATTAGTTGTACTACATTTTAAACTTCCACTCATATTGTTCTGGAAAGAAACTTGAAATATTTTTTATCTCATTGTTGTATTGTTAATAGAAGAAAGAATGCTTAACAAACAGTTTGAGCAAGCTTACACATTCAGTTTTATCTTATTTTACGACAATGAAAGTGTAGTGGATAATTTAATGTAAAAGACTTTGTGTACTATATTGTGCTCATAACAGCAATTGCAAATAATGTTCACTAATGAACTCCAAAGTGAGTTTTTTGTTACACTGTATTATCAAAGTAATAGAACGATACACTTGGATGTGGGGGGGGGAGATCATGTCTCGTTGCATGGGTTCCATTTTAATAAAAAACGAACCCTCCCTTTGATGTTAGTCACAGACTAGATTTTAACATTTACTACAAACTGTTAGTACATATCTAGGGGAATAGACCTCCACTATTCTTGCAAAACAACTCTAAGTTGGATTTGTTTCCTCTGTTCTTCAGGACGTTCCAGATTGGTTAAACCAGATTTAGGCGGCTCTAAGCTGGCCGACGTAGACTCTACGCGTTACTTATTCGAAACCACTGAAGGAACAAAAATATAAAAATTGATACGATTCTTCCCCATGAACATCAACCAGTGGAGACTGCAAAATTGCCCAAAGTGCCATAATACGAGACCCTTTTAACTATTACCAATGAAACAAGTCAAAACAGATAAAATAGGTTCAAAACATGATCGAAACCCATTTAAACTTTACATTTCGGACAGCACAGTCATATATCAATTGTTAAGTAGCGAAATTCTACGCTATACACACTGTCTTTTCACTACCCAAATTAGTATTTAAACCTCAGGACAGTTGAAACCTTGCATTCATGACCGTGATAAATTGTTTGGGTTACATATCCTCCGTAAATTCCAGAGAAAAGAAAGAGGTTCTCTGCTAGAGGATGTGCTGATCTGCAGTCCTTAACATCATTAGAATCCCGAGCAATAGATGTAATAGCAGATATGCAGCTTATTTTCATAGCACTTTTCACATTTCACAATGGACCGGGTCAATATTTCTCATTGGCTCGTGCAGTGGTATTTTATTCTTCAGAACTTTACCCCGGATACGAATATAGACAGTCTGATTGTATTCGAACAACGTTTCACCCCAGTGTTGTATCCACTAATACGTAGTTCAGTACAAGAGACAGCCTGATTATATCGGAACAACGTCCCACCCCAGTGTAGCATCCACTAAAGTGTAGTTCAGTACAAGTGGACAGCCTGAATATTTCGGAACAATGTCTCACCCAAGTGTTGCATCAACTAAAGTGTAATTCAGTACAAGTAGACAACCTGATTGTATCGGACAGCCTGAATGATCTCGGAACAACGTCTCACCCTAGTGTTGCATCAACTAAAGTGTAATTCAGTACAAGTAGACAGCCTGAATGTCTCTGACACTCATTCCACCAATGCTATTTCCACTTACTATTCCTTTTTGAAAAGCCCTGAAGTTCGTAACCAGTAGAATTTTGACCTCAATTGGTTGTCTGTAGCAGTTGTTGTCTTTTATAACTCTTAGGCAGCAGGACATCATGAGATTCACATGAACATTTAATGGGGGGCTTGAAAATTATCAGCTAGGAATGTGCTGCCCTATTACTTTTGGCAACATAATGTATATTTTAGTTTAAGAGGAAACATGTGATACTGATTAAGCAATATATTATATTGTTCAAAAGGCAACAGACAATGTTTACAAAACAGTCGCTGATAAATCATATACTGTTAGAAAGACAACAGCCAATATTCACGATGGAGGTGCTGGTAAGTTGTATACTTTTTTAAAGACAACAATACCAGCAATTGCATCGTGAATAAGTTGTATACTGTTTAAAAGACAACAATGTTCACGCTGGGAAGTTATATACTCTTACCTCTCTATTGAACACGTTACGAAAATACGATTGAAGAAAGGTTTTCTTTGAATTTCTTAAATAGCAGGTCTATATTACATAAACAATATTTTTGTGAAATATATTTTGGTAAGTTATAGATGGGTACGTTACCTAGAAGTAACATTGTTCAAGGAACTAACATAAATAATGACATGGTTTGTCTAGACTGTTACCTGGAAGTCAGAGCATTCAACAACAGAATTGAAGCATTTGTATGAGTATTAAGCGACAAGGATATATTTGTAAGTTACAATGTGCAATAGAGGGCTAAGAGGACAACATATAATGTTCAGACAATACTTTGTTTTGTTTTTTCATATTCAGTTTAGCCACTCGCTTTACCTTCCTCGGCTGTTCTACATTCTACTATTTCACTTGGTTGGCTACGTCCTATCAAGTTCTCGGCAAGTATCCGAAAGTGGTAAGACGAAACCGGATGCAATCTTCTAACGGTGACTGAAATGTGTGGAGTGGAGAAGACAAAATGTGAATCTTGCTTATCCCACGATCCTTCAAAAATAAATAAACAGAAAAAATATATAAACATGATTAAACCTACTTTATCCACTTAAAGTAACACTACTACCTGTCCTTATACACTTATAAACATACCTGAAACATTTTTATACTCCACTATATACTTCAAAATGGCACTATTCCCATTATACGACGGTTTCCATGACAACTGTACAGTCCTGCTAGTTACATCACTCACCACTAGATTAGTTGGCGGGCTCGGGGGTTCTGCAATCGGTTAAGAAAATATTTTGAAACAACGTTTTTAGATTACGGAAACAAAATATTTAGAAGTTAAACTGAAGCATTTTTTATTCTGTTATTTTTTATTTGCAAACGAACCAGGCAGCAGATCATTTTTTTAAATTAACAGTGCTTTCTAAAGTAGTTCTAAAATTCAACTGTGTTTTATAGTTTTCTGTCTTTGAAACGAGACGGTCAGCTTTATGTTAATTTAAACCCGATTAAAATCAATCTGATAATCAATCATTACCTTTCTAATACACTGTAAACTATAAAAATACCGTAGTTTAGAAATACACATATGTGTGTGTACGAAAACCTATCTTAAAACTATTTCAAAAACTTCCTTCAGGCAAAAGTACTTTATACGTATCACGTATACTTCAAACCACACCAGGCTTGAAGCAAACGTATTTTATAGGTATCACGTATACTTCAATCCACGTGCCAGGCTTGGATCAAACACACTTTATACTTATCACGTCTAATTCAAACCAACTAGGATTGAAATTATTTTAGCTGAAGAGAGCCAATGAAAAGATGTGGCGCTAGAAATGTTTCTTGCCCCAAAATAAATAAATAAGTATATATACAGGGTGGGCCAAAAGTAGGGTTACAGTTAACACTTAAACATTTTTCCTTTATTAGAAATTTAA
>NW_013666304.1:136385-154004 GCF_000517525.1 Limulus polyphemus
TTAAATTTCTAATAAAGGAAAAATGTTTAAGTGTTAACTGTAACCCTACTTTTGGCCCACCCTGTATATATGTGTGTGTGTGAAGACGAAATGTGTGTTTTGTTTGCACCCTAACTCCTCCGAGCCTGTTGAGCCAATCTCAACCCAACTTTTTATGTAAATATGGGGAATGTCCTAAGGGGGTCAAAATTAAACTTAATCCTATTTCTATTTTTTAAAGCCTGTTGGTTAATTACTCCCTACCTATTGAGTCAATCTCAAACAATCTTGACAGGTTGGCGCTTTAAACAATGTTGAATATTCTAAAGAGATTCAAGGTCAAAGTATGAAAGTTGCTTTTCTCATGGTCAATGAGATGTAGGGTGTTCAAGGGTGGGATCACCTTAAAATCCTTATTTGTTGGTTCGATGGAAAACAAACTGCAAGTGTTGTTTATGAAGAAACTTCGTTAGAATGTTATAATTTTGAGATAAAGTTTATGTTCAAGTTATTACTTTGAAATATATGATTGCTGTTAAAGTTACGCTGTTTTAATTAATTTTAAATATTCCACGTCATTTGAAGGGGATTTCAGCTTGTAATCAATATATAAAATGAGTTAATACAGATGAATAAGGGCACATGCATGTAAAAATGTTAATTATTGTGATTATCTATAAATGTACTGTTTCTTACTAGTTTTCACTTATTTTAAGACCACAGATATATACATTTCTAAAGGGTCACGAACACAGCCTATGCTTTGAGTTTCTTAATATGTCAGAATTTCGCATTTTACGTTTGGTTGGGTAAAAGGAGCACCACATGATAAACGAGAGAACTGAATTTTTAGAAGGTCCTGGTTCAGTCCATCCCTGACCCACTAGCTCTTTGTTTTTTACGAATTTAAATTCCAAACCAGGAATATTTTATAAATAAAAAGTACCATGAGACTGTTCGAGGGCTAAAACATAAACTCAAATTCAGAAGAGCACCAGAGTATAGATTATTCTAGAAACATGGAAAGTTTATAGGCAGGACGAAGTTCAACCGCTACAAAAACCCAGGTTTTATTTGTGTTAATATTTTATTCGTTTCAATTCTGGGATCAAACACCTTACCTTGAACAACCAGCTGAATATTTGTCTCATCTGAGCCGTACTGATTTGATACGATACACGTATAAAGAGCGGAATCCTGTCGATCTGTTGACGAGATTATCAGCCGTGAAGTGATCATACCCTCACCCACATCTTCTTCCACAGTATACCTAAGATACAAAAGTTTCATAATTGTACTTAGAACTTCTCGTTCTGTGGGTTAAAGCGAGACCAGCAAAACGTTTTTAAGGGGAGTTAGTGCAGGATAATACTGAGCAGGATTATCAAAACATATAGTATTGTACATCATAATTAACATGGGTAATAATTAGAACAAATAAAAAGTTAATACTGAATTAGAATTAGATAATACTGAAATAGAGAATTAGTACATAGATAGTACTGTATAAGAAAATGAATACGTATACATAATATTAATCAAGCTAAATAATTGCTAAATAATTAATAAATAGTTATTAGTGTATAAGAAAATGTATATATATATGCAATAATGAACAAGATAATTAATTGCTAGAGAATTAGTACACAGATAACACCCAATAAGAAAATCATTACATATATATATATATAATATTGAACAGCGTAATTAATTACTAGAGAATTTGTACATAGAACTGAATAAGAAAATCAATACATATGTATAATGCTGATCAAGACAAATAATTGCTAGAGAATTAGCATATAGACAGTTTTGTATAAGAAGATTACTACACATGTGTGTGCGTATGTATATATTACTGAACATAATAATTAATTACTAGAGAATTAATAAATAGCTAGCACTGAATAAGAAAATTAACACACACATAAAGAGGATTAATACATAAACACTAATAAGAAGATAACAAATATAAATAATCTATATTCTATAGATAATCTAAATCCACACGAAATTCCTTCTTTTCAACAGCCTGTGAAATACGATGCTGATGGTTACAGAAACAAAAGATTAGACAAGAAAAATATTAATTTTCTAGTATGGAATGGATAGAAATAGCTTGTTATTATAAACCTGTTAGAATACCACATAAAACATTCACACTATTTTGTAAGAGATGTAAGAGATTACTCCTAATGGTTCACTACTGTTGATTTTATTATTGTCCCAACAAATGATGTGTTACGTACTTATAAAATTCATTGCAATTCTCTATAACGAATTTTAGTTTTGTTAGAGGATGTTCAGAACGTTCAGAAGATATTATTATTATAGTTGAATTTCATAGTCAGAGAATATTGGTTTTCTAGCTGTTGAGTTTAGTACTATTAGAGGAGGTTGCTACACTAGCTATTTAATTAGGTGCTGCCAGAAGATAATGCTACGCCCACTGTAGAATATTGTCAAAAGGTATTGTCACTCTTGTTGTTGAATTTAGAACTAACAGAAAGTTTTTTCTATCACTGTTGAGTTGAGTTTTGTCAGGAGGTATTGTTACTCTCAATACCGAACTTAGTGTAGCCAGAAAGTATTCTTACGCTAGTTGTTGAGTTTAGTCTTAAATGTTAGTACTATCAGATGACTCTGTTAGATTAACTGTTGAATTTAGAGGATATCATCACAATACCCGTAAAGTATTGTCAAACAGCACTGTGGCTTTTACTGTTCATTGTATAATTGTTACAAGATATTATATAACTTATTACGTTTACTACTCTCAGCTTATATTGTTTTTACCACAATTGAATGTTAGTACTATCAGAGTACGTTATTAACCAAAGCTGTCTTTCAAGTACAGCCATGTAGCTCAGATTGTTAACCCTATGAATAACAACGTGGGTACATTATGTCAAATGGTTACTAACATGAGTAAATTTTGGCCCAGTGCTCTAGGTTACTAGTTCTACGAAATAAAATTCATGTTAATTAAAATAACTAAGACAGACGTAATAAATCGTGCTGGCCACACACATCTGTTGGTTAAGAACATTTTAGTGTGTGTAAAATAAAAAATAAGCTTCGTCAGAAATGTAAAAAATACTTACTTTGTAACCAGCATATTGGAATATATTGTAATAGATTTTATTATGGTGGTCCCCAATAGGCGGACCACGGGCCACATCAGATCCCCGAAAGCCTTATTCTGGCCTGCACCGAGATCTAATATTGCGAAAATAAGCAAAACTGTGTATGGAGGATGATGTATCCCCCAACAAGCTCAGGCCCGGCTCTTAGCTTTATGGTCATCATCTGAATGGCCCAAAAAATTTAAATAATTGGAGACCATTGCTTTATTATTTATATCAATCAAAGTATGCTAAGTATGCGCAGTGGTTTTATTAGAAAATGCTAATAACTGTCGCATTTTAAGTCTCCTTGCGTTAAAGTATTACGTAACATAATTAAACATTTATATACGATACTGACACTCGCCTAATAAACAGGATAAAACATGATTTCACTCCAGATTATTATTGCACACATCGGGATGTTACATAACGTAAATAAAAACGTAAGCAGGATGTTGACACTCTCTCAAATCAAACATATATATATATATATAACGTGATATCACATGAGGATATTGACTGTCACTTGAAGACCGTGTAACGTAAGTTAACAAATCAAATCAATATACTGAAGCTAATTCAAATAAAATATATATAGGACGTGATTTAACAGAAAGATATCGATACTCAATTGAATATGTGTAACGTAAATTAATACACCAACTTACTGAAGCTCATCATATACGTTTTATTTTGATTAAAAATGTGCTAGACACAACTGACAAAAGGTGAGTTTTAATATCATGAAGTAAAATGTTGGTAATAACTTCATACTATTCAAATGAATGTGGATATCTTGTGTACGTGATTTTCGGGTGAAGTCAGTGTCTTTGTGTGAAATCACATCATATACGTTTTATTTGGATGAGTTTAGTATCTTGGAGTATTAATTTACGCTCAACATATTCAACTGATGATCAACATCTATCAATTAAATCACATCATATACGATTTATTTGGATGAGTTTAGTATCTTGGAGTATTAATTTACGTTCAACATATTCAACTGATGATCAACATCTATCAATTAAATCACTCTTTTTCCCATCGAACATTTAGCGGCAGTTCTCCTCTGGCATCACAACTGAGAGTGACGTCTTCTTGCTTTCCTACAGCTTGGCTTCCAAACTTCGTCTCAAACTTTGGTGGTGCTGAAGTAGAACGGTTATTTAATTCTAAATTTGGTCAAATTCGTCTGTTACTAAGAGTAACCATTTATTGAATTTGCTAAAAAAAAAAGAGTTAAAATTTAAAACAAAGGCGAATCCAGGATTTTCAGTTAGGGGACAATTTAAGTTCCGCGACATTTTAGCACTTTATAACTACTTGTGAGTTTCGCATTGATTATAGGAAAACAACGTTTGGCGAAAAATAGGATGTGGGGTGGGCTAGATGAGCTCCCCTTAAACCCACCTTTGATACCCTCCGTATCTTCAGAAACACGGCCTTTTTTTAGGCCTAACAGTTAATTTACTCGTAATTTATGTAAGTATGAGTTTGTTTAAGCCTAACAGATTACTTAAAGCGTACCTTTATAAAAACAAACTTACTTAAGTGTGAGACACCACTTACCACTTCATAATACTCGTAAGATCTCCTCTAATTATATGAAACATTGTTTGGTGAAAAATATGGGGGTGGGTTTGGCTGGATGGGCTCCCCTGAATCCACCCTTGATATCTTTTGTATTTTCAGAAACACTGCCTTTCTTAGATCTAAAAAGTAATTTACCTTACATTTATGTAAATATGAGTTTATTTAGAGAAATATCTTTAATTGAATCTGATACGCCACTTACCGTGAACGTTCAAAAATACAACTTTACTTAATCCTCCACCAATTCCATTATTAGCATGGCACATATAGTAACCACTGTCATTGTCTTCAGTTTCGTGGATGAACAGACTGCCATTTCCATAAACCCGTATTCTGTAACTTGATCCAATGTTCCTAAATTCAACTGGCTTTTTTCCTAATAAAAGGAAGCGAGAAATAACAAAAAGAAAACATTATATACATACAAATACGTTCACATTACTCGGTTTTATACACCCAGCACTTACAATAACCTTATGAGTTGATAAGACTGCGAAACTTTTCAAGATTGTTTCTGTTATCGTTTTTTAAAAGCATGTGTAGTTACAAAAACTTCCACAGTTAACCTGCGTTCACCATATATCTAGAGGATCGGGCGTGGCCCAGTGATCAGCGTACCCGAACTGTGAATCCGTGTGACCTATTGCCGCGAAAACGTGCTCCTCACTTTGAGGCCATGGGTGCGCTATAAGAGCAACTGTCAAATGCCACTATTCAATCAAAAAAGAGAAGCTTAAGGGTTGTCGGTGAATGCTGTTGCATGGATGTATTCCATCTACTAGTCTATCAGTTCATTATTAGAGGTGGCTGAGTAACTTTACGTGAAATTCTGAAGCAAACAAAACAGCTAGAAGTGTGAATAATTCTAACACACAGACATACAAGTTGCGCATTCATTGCTATAACCATACCCTATAAAACAAACCATAAGTTGTAAAAATACCACATAAATAACTTGGATCAAACAAAGAGGTTATTGGCGATGTTGATTTAAACAAATTCCCAGAGTTTTGTTAGAGGACTTTCGAGCTGACATTCTATGGTATAATATATGCACTGTTTTGTGTGTGTGTGTTGTGCATTTTGAATATACAAGATAGCAATTTGCCGACAAAGTAAGTTTATTTTTTGTATATTTAGAGTAAAATGGAAATAAACATACACACCGTAAGATTTTTTCCAAATTATTCGAGGTTTAGGGTAGCCGTCTGCTACACAGTCCATGGATATCCTGTACCCTCGTACAACATCCGTGTTGGATGGCTCTTTAACCCATTGTGGCGGTACTGGTAATCAAAACCAAAATATTTCCTCTAAATAAACCACACAACTGTTACAAAAATCAAATTTAAGAATAATAGGAAACCCGAGGCAATGATGTCAGTCAATATTTCTTATTCCTCTGCATTTTGGGATGAAACAAATATATTTTAAATGCTACTTATTTTAGGATACAGATGGCACTACTATAAACTCTTGACTTACTGTTCTTATAGCACGTCTTCAATTCACAATCTTTAGAACATCGAATAAAACTTTCTGTATAATATCTAACGGCCGACATCATCAATATCTTTTGTAAACACTATATATATAGCAGCTTTGCATGAAATTCTGAAACATACAAAACAATTACAACTATACATAATTTTAATGCGTTTCTAAGTTGATCATTAATTGACACAATCATCGCACAAACCATATAAAGTTGTAAAACGTTGGGTACATATATCAGCATTGATCACCTATATTTTTATTCATAGATGGAAGAATAGAGAGGGCACTGGGGTCACGTGTCCTCTAATATTGACTCGGTAGCGAAGTGGTCCTTTGAGTGTGCCCGTCCCACCAGACATGCTCGCCCTTTCAGCCTTGGGGGCGTTAGAATGTGACGGTCAATCCCACTATTCGTTGGTAAAAGTGTAGCCCAAGAGTTGGCGGTGGGTGGTGATGACTAGCTGCCTTCCCTCTAGTCTTACTCTGCTAAATTAGGGACGGCTAGCGCAGATAGCCCTCGTGTAGCTTTGCGCGAAATTAAAAAAAACAACAAACAAAACAAACCTTTGAGTGTGTGTTTTTTCGTAACAATGCCATATCGGGATATCTGCTGTGTCCACCGAGGGGAATCGAATCCCTGATTTTAGCGTTGTAAATTCGTAGACTTATCGTTGTCTCACTGGGGGACATGTGATCCTTTGAATAGAGAATAGAGACTATAACTGTCATGGGAAGCCCTTTTTTTTTATTTTGAATCAATGGTCAAGGTTAACATAGCTAATAAGGTACTCGAATCGTCTGTGCCCCACACCCCCAAATTCAAATATGTTCCGCCGCCTATGTTTCCCTTGTTGTTTTATGGTCAATTGTGCACAAAACTTTTAAAGTTTCTTAAAAAGTGTAAGTCATTTAAGTATATATTTTAAAAAATCCTTGCTGTTTGTTTTACATGTGTCTTAAAATATTAAAATTTTAAGCTTAGTGTTCTAATACGTAGTTTAACCTTTATGCAAAATCTGGGTTTGTAGTCAACAGTGGTTAAATCAACCTTCATGAAGAGGGTGAATATGTCGTGAAAAAATGGTAACATTAGCCTCTATAAAGAGCAGTGACGCCATTTCAGCAAAAACATGTTTGTGAGTGTGGGAGGGGGGAGTTGAACTCTAATTTCTACAAAATATATGAGATGTTGATGATGTAATAACTACGAAAGAACTAGAGGGTTATGAAAAAAAAACAAGGATGGAAATTTCGACTATGTACTTTGTATAAATTAATATTAGTAAATTCTCATAAATATAGCTCATTAACTAGACCTTTTACATTTCTCAAAAAAAATAAATCTAGGGTTGGGTGTAATGGCTGCCACTGATAGAGAGGTGATCAATGTTATTAAACATTGGTTACACCAGTTTCCTTGTATAGGGTGAGTATACGATCAAACAGTAGTTAGTCCAAACTTCTGTATAGGGTGAGTATACAATCAAACAATGGTTAGTCCAAACTTCTGTATAGGGTGAGTATACGATCAAACAATAGTTAGTCCAAACTTCTGTATAGGGTGAGTATACAATCAAACAATGGTTAGTCCAAACTTCTGTATAGGGTGAGTATACAATCAAACAATGGTTAGTCCAAACTTCTGTATAGGGTGAGTATACGATCAAACAATAGTTAGTCCAAACTTCTGTATAGGGTGAGTATACGATCAAACAATGGTTAGTCCAACCTTCATATATAGGATGAATTTAGCGTCAAATAATAGCTAATTCAGATAAGTAGAAGGCGATTATATAATTGAATGATGCATACTTTAGTGTTTTTAAGTACAAAACTACAGAATGGGTAATCTTAACTGTACCCACCACTGGTATCCAAATCCAGTTTTTAGCATTATTAGCCTTCAGACTTGCTGCTGATCCACTGACGGGGAGTGGGGTGGGGAACAGTAATATTTAGCTCAATCTTTATATAAAATCTAAAGCGAATGTCATGCAAAGGTTAATTCTATATCAGTATCAAAAACGAACTTCTTGTCAGACAAGTTTAATGACAAGGCTGAAGAACAGAATTTCCTTCATTAGTTTTATACGTCACGTTTGAAGAATGTATTCCACACTTATCTATCTATGACATATAACAAACTGCTACATTAATACATAAGACTATGAATGATTTACCATTAACAACCAAAGCTGTTGTTCTGCTAACAGTGGCTGCAATATTGGACGCAAGACAGGTGTAATTTCCACTGTCTGAGTATGTTACATTCTTCAGAATGAGTAAAGACGAATCTTCTAAATTTTGTACTCTTCTTCCGTGTTCTCTGACGATAGGAGCTCCATCTTTCGTCCATCTGATGGTAATAGGAGCATCTCCTTTGACAATAACGCAAACAAGTTTGACTCGCATTCCTTGACTCACAGTTTTAATTTCTGGAAAAAACTCCTCGTCGATGAGAGGCGCCACTGTAGTATACAACATAAAGTACCATATTACTTGATATCTTGGTTTCTCTAGAAAAACTTAAAATGATACTACTCTCTAGACTTAAATTAGCGTTGACTAAAGCGTTATTATTGGGTGTTTAACGCACGTATGGTTTCATAAAGGTAATTTAAATTAAAGACTAAGGATTTGCTTTTAACAAAGTTAATCTTGCTAAAGAACAACAACAACAACAAAAAAAAGCTGTAAAATACAAAATTAGTTAAATTAGGGATCACTAACCAATATTGTTGGGCGTATGTTACTAAGGAGACGTTAATATGACTGTTTTTGAAATGATTTACTGCAGAAATAATGTTAGATGAGAATTATTTAATTATCTGTTTCTATTTAAGAAAGTCAAAATAACTGGTTCTTTTGAATGCAAATAGCACGAAAAGTATCTTAGGATAAGTATAACACACAATTGACGACAAAAGACTTGAAATCCTTTGTAAACAGAGAGGATAAAATCTTAAGATAATGTTACGTCTCTGGTCGTTTGTTAATTTCCCGTAAAAATTCCTTCCGAAAAACTTCAGCAATACAAGTCCTTTCTTAAATAAAACTAGTTTATTCTTTCTCAATACAATTTTTCAATACACTTAATTTCCACAATCAGTTTAACTCAAACACACGTTATAATTCACAACGAACGATTCACACACTTTACTTATTACCGCGCTTGACTCAATTGTCTGTCTCTATCTCTGCCTGTCTACAATTCAAATCCGATTCATTGTCTGGCGCACTTATATACAAGAATAGAGGGCGCCAAGCAATGACTGGATTATTCGTGATGTTCCCCGATCTTTCTAGAACTCATTACGTGTTACCAGCGTCATGTGACTTCCGCTATCGTAACAATAATTAATATAATTTCGTTAGGTGCTCTCTGGTCTATTTATTTGTTGTGAGAAACACCCGGTTTCTAAAATTGTTGCTATATTATGAAAATTTGAATTTGTTTTTATACTAACCTCTGATCGTCACATACACTCGACCGCTTGCTGTTAGATCTTCCGGGCTTTTTGCTATGCACGTGTATTCTCCTTCATCAGCTGGTCTTTCAATTTTCGTCAGGATGAGCATCCCGTTTGGCTCTATCTTCTGGCGATGAGTTAGTGGTAAAGGAGAGCCATCTATCGACAATTATTTCATGATTTATTTGCCGAGTTGTTATATTAATTATGAAATACTTTATATTGACTGTCTGATCCCTTTTATCTTAAAAATATATATATATGAATAGTATTCATCAGTTTACTCTGTTACGCAGTAGATTTTATACTAGGCATTGAGATTTTTGTTATATTAAACCAGGCTAAATAACATATACAACTTAAACACTAAAAACGGTACACTGGTAAGTTAACGTCACCGTAATGGGGGCTGTCTTATCAGTTCGTCTATTTCCTACCCTTAATTCAGAAACAGACAGAAAAGCTAAATACACGAATTTTACCATACAGTTTACTGCTTGACTTGTTTATTGAAGACAGAACGTTTGGTGGTATAAATGTGTAAGAGAGAGAGGATATACTTCAATTTTAAAACCGATTTTCTCTTTTTTTATGTAACATATTTTGTTAAAAATATTTAACAATTTGCTTATAAGTGTTTTTAGTCACATGGTGATATAAACAAAAAATATAAGTCTTTTCTTTAGATAAAAACTATAGGTATATATATTATCATATTTAAGTTATACACAGTTAATTATCTACCAATCACATAATCGTATCAACTAACCTCTTTCCCAGGAGATACTTTTAATTGGATACCCCGATACTGGACATCTAAGGGTTTTTGTGTCTCCAGCCAAGACAGATATGTTTCCCATTGGTCGTATTACTGGAGGTCCATAAACATTTATTTTTCCTGTGTAACTAACACTTTCTACAGCATTGGTTGCTTTACACGTGTATTCACCGCCATCTTCAACCCTGATATCACTAATATTGACGTAGCTAACCACGTGACCGTGAGACGTAACATAGTCACCTTTTCTCAAACGAGAGGATTCGGGAACTGGAAATCCGTCCAGTTTCCAGGTGATTTCTGGAAGAGGGTTTCCGGATGCTGAACAGCTCAGTGATAAAACCATCCCTGGTTTTAGGTTTCTTTCAGGAAAGGTAACCATCATGGAAGGAGCGACCTCTGAAAAGTATTGATGAATATTACATTATCGCACACCAGATATTTTAATAATACGGTATGTTATGTAGGTTATCTTTGTTTTCATAAGTATGACGGAAATCTAAACAAGTCCTTTATCATAGCATGTAGTTCAGATAAATACATATAAATTGTCTGTTCTAAAATTTCATTTTTAATGTCGATGTTATGCATGTTTCGATAGTGTCTTCGTAACTACACTAATATTATGGAGGTTTTACCTACTTCTATCATTCCAAGTTTACGAAGCAGGTTTAGATGGGAAAGAAAGAAATAACTACACATAACTAGCCTTGCAGTCGCTGGTTGCCTAACTTGACAACTATTTATTATCTATTATCATAATACTCAATTTTTGTCTGTCCTGAAAATGTGTGCGCACCTTACTATCTAAATGCGCATGTGCATGCACTTCATTTCAACAGATGTAAACAAAAGGCGTATGTAAATATAACTTAGTAGACATTTTGAACAAAAACATACTAAAAGCTTATCAAAGTTTTTTAAAAGGTCTAACGTTAGGTCGTAGAATAACATTAGAAGTTTACTGATAACTTTAATTACGGTAAACTTTAGCCCAAACTAAACTATAGAAGAAAAAAAACGTCCACAAACTACAGTGTTAATTTATCTCCTTATCGAACATATGCCACATATAATATAGGCTTAACTAATGTCAGGCCTAATAAAAATACTAATTTGATCGCAAATGTTTTGCGGATCTGCTAGTGTACTGAACATCTGGTAATCGAGATGCAACTTGCACGCAGATCTAGGCAACGCAACATGGTAACATTTTATTATACATAGCTTTCAACTAGATGACCCATAATGAGATATACCTACTGGTAACTTAATTTGGCTACAATTAGAATTCCATTTCATAACCCAGTCTAATAACATGTAAGCAGATCTAAGTTACTGGTAGGGTAGCTTAGTAACGTTTGTTGTAGTCTAGTAGAATGACCACATATTTTCAGAACAACCAATAGAAAATTCCAGTTAAGGTGTATCTAACAAATATCTTAGGTATATCCCAATATATTTCTGTTCGTACATTAGTTCTGTAATACCTCCTATCTTTAGTTCGGCGGTTCCTTGTGCAGACTCCCGATTATTGTACACAAAACATTGATACATCCCTTGATCTTCCCTTTTCACAGTGGTGATATACAATACTTCACGGCTCATAAGTCTCACTCTACTGTTTTCAGTTATAGGGTGTTTATCCTTTTCCCACTGAACGTTCAGAACTGGATATCCAGCAACTGTACAGTTGAATATGGCCGACTTCCCGACGTCAGCAACAAGAGTCTCAGGTTGGACTTCCACTGAAAGCGGAGCTACATCACGATTAAAAGTTAAATAGGAATTTTTACTCATCCAAGACAAAATGTTTTAATTATATATATTTTAAAGATAAAAAATAATATACTCATATATATATTATATCTATCAACAGTTGAAACTCTTACCAGTCACTACTAGTGTTTTCTGTAATGATTTTTCTCCCACGCTATTGTTAACAACACAGAAATATTCTCCACTATCAGTCACTTCCACTTGTTTTATCAGAAGGAAGTTTCCCATGATGAGCAATCTAGAAGTTGAACTTAACAAATATTTGTCTTTGTACCACCTGTAACAAAGGAGAATATAAGTTGTCAGTCTTCTAGTTATTTGTTGCGTCCAAGAATGTGTTAAATTTAGTGCTAATCATATTTCTGTCTTTAGGAATACAATGAAAAAAAAATTACATAAAATAATATTTACTAATTTTATTGTTCGTGATGACACTAACAGATACAAAAATGTTCGTGTCAAAACATTCTAGTGCTGATTTAAAGCGTTGTATTTTAGTTTTAGATGATTCATCACAAAAAATATTCCCATTTACAAATAATGAAGTAAAATGGTATGAGATTCCATACTATGGAAAATAGTTAGAAGAATTGCAACCCAGCGTATATTAGGTGTTACACAAACCTTATACGTAATAGTTTAACATAATTAATGCATTCAATTTGATGTTGGATCAAACAAACACGTGAAGTGAAAACAACTTTTCTTATAATATACCTGCTTTTGTTGACCTTAATAGAAAATAACCTACCGATAGGTAGGGGCAGGTGTGGCTTGAGCAACGCAGGCTAACTCGACGTTCTGACCTTGTTCAGCGTGCACTCTCTGATACTGGTCTCTTATTTGTGGTGGCAGCGGACCACGAGGATCTAACGATATGTTAACAGAAATAAAAAGCATGAAGCTGTGATCATCACACCTGTAAAAACAACAACTTAGATATTATGATAATCAAAGGGCATCACCCTCCTTTCGAGATGTAACTCGTTTGGTAAAAAAATTACCTTGCATCAGTGAAGATTTAGGAAGAGCAAAGATAAACATATATTGAAATAAGTTCTCCAACCTCAACAAACTGTACGACGAAGCTTCTATATGTTTCCTGCCGTCTTTATCAATTCACAAAGAATGATCTCAGCGAAGTCTCGAGCCTGTACATTGTGTAGGTAGCAAATCAACTTACGACAGTTTTGGCGTCTTCATTAAATCTAATTTTTTTAAAAAAGGAACACCCTTTGTGGTCTTTTGTTAGAACAAAAGACTGACATTATGATAATAATCTGCTTTGTTCTTGTCGGATTATGATGTAGAGTAGGTTATTTTTCAGTTAAATAAAAAAATGAATCGGTGTAAAAACAAACTTCTAGGTTCTAACTTGGGTCTAGACTTGGAACACGAGAACTATCACTAAACACGGTAGTGCTTAATATATAGGGATGGTCCGGGCAAAAATAACCGACGCATATTATGTATTGCTCATTGCAGTCTGAAATTTCTCTTTTAACAATATAAGAGACTTTTATAAACACCTAACTTAGATTTCTGAGGTTTTCAAAAGCTATTAAGACCCGCAGTTTAGCCTAAAAACATCGACAAAGTAGAGAATCAGCAAGTAGAGTAACAGTCAAATGTTCTGTTGATTATTCTGAATCTGGCGTCAGAAGGACTAGCTCATCAATGCTTGAAGATGTTGCAATAATTTACACACCAAAATTCTGCATTTCAATTTAGGAAGTGCAGAAGCAGTATAGTGTTTCATTAACTTTAACACATGATGTCCATCAAGACAACTCATCACGCCAGGCTAAAACTGCTGCCTTCATAGCGACTGCCTTTCATTATAAACAAGAGTAATAAGAGAGATTGCAAACCCTCGCACCGCCGCTCCTTTTCGAGATTTCATGGGTCTATATTGGATAAAGTCAAATTTCACCTTCAAAAACTCAGAAAATCTTTTTCAGATCCAAAGTGAACAAAGATACAGATAATTTTTCTTAGTGTGATGAGGAGTCTCAACCTTAATGTGCCCATGAAATTTGGTATAAATCCTATGACACTTCACAGAATTATTAACCCAAAACCGCGATAATTTCCTATATTCCCATTATAAAAAAATGCACCAAAGTGTTCCAGATCCGGATTTTTTTATGGTTTTACATATTCATTTCTTCCTTGTTTTTGTACTTTTTGGTATTGCCATTCCTACATCATCCTTATTTAACTTTCTTTTTTACTTGTACATAATTAAGGACAGTTTATTGTTAATAAAAAGAAAATCGCCGAAGTTCCTCATTTTAAACCGGTAACTCATTAAAACTAATCACTTTCTACACGTTTCTTCACATCATCCAGACTACATACAGTTCATAGAAGTACTGATCCTATATCAGATATGCTGATTCCCATAAGTTTCATACACTAGACTCCAGACGAACCTTTAACCCAAAGGAGCCAAGGACTTCTAGAACACAAACTATGGGCGTTAAATCCAGTTGTAGGGTGCCAATTATCTACCTCCAAATTCAACTCCTTCGAAATACAAGAAACAAAACAATACAAATACTAAACATGTTTGTACTCAATTTACCCCTTTGCTGCCTTATTCTTCCTCTACGCTGTCTGATTCTGTCTTGCTCTGTCATGCTTGTTCTCTGCGTAATCTGCTGTTCTGCCATTACACCTATTCTTCCTCCTCACGCTGTTGCACCTCATTTTCGATGCTTTAAAAGAGAACTTCAAATATCTTGTATTTCGCCTTTTGATAATGTTTCTTAACTCAGTCCTCTGAATATGTTGGAATTTGGCCTCATCTTAAGCCTGTGAACAATATACAAATATCAAATTTTTCTTATTCACTAGAGTCTGAGCCAGTGTCACCAACATTTAAAATGTTTGCATTCCTTGGCCAGGAAGTATAGTTTGATTTTCGTAACCTTTTAGACGATGAAAGACAATGCTTAACACAAGGCTCTGGGTCCAACAATTAACATGAAGAATCCTCTGCACTGTTTCTCACAAGATCTTTAACTCTAGCTTCATTAAGAGTGTTGTGTAACTTAGAGTTAGTTCTGTTTTGCGCAGAAAATTCCCGTTCGCATCGCACAGTTGATATCAACAACACAGGATTTTCGAAATATGTGTAAAGAGGTTCTTTTGTTAGCATGACCTTCCATAAATCAATGCAGAATTTATCCACAGACTGATTTTAACCAATGTTTTATGCTTTCTTGAATTGCATAAACATTAACCCATTCTTTTTTAAAAAGTAATTATAGGTACCATGTGTTTTGTTTTTGTTTGTTTTGTAGTTAAGCGCAAAGCTACACAAAGGGCTATCTGTGCCCTGCCCACCACGGGTATCGAAACCCGGATTCTTGCGTCGTAAGTCCGCAGACATACCGCTGGGCCACTGGGGGGCCTTATAGGTACCAATTCAGTATGATTTCTACTCCTCATCTCCAGATTTAACAGAATCATCAAACCATGCATTATAGCAGAAAATTGAAAAATATTGTGTTACTTCGGGTCTTTCTGAAACCCGAAGTTCTGTAGAAAGCATAATTATGTTGCCAAATCTGGACTTAAACCCCTAACTGTGGTTTCAACATTTTTTTTTAAATTTGTATCTTTAAGTTATTATTGTCACCAGTGGCACAGCGGTATGTCTGCGGACTTACAACGCTAGAAACAGGGTTTCGATACCCGTGGTGGGCAGAGCACAGATAGCCTATTGAGTAGCTTTGTGCTTAAATTCAAACAAACAAACTTTAAGTTTTTTTTAATTTTTGAGTCTAGGGGCAATTAAGTTTAATGGCGTAAAATATAATGGTGGTAAACTACTTGCTGATAGCTCTGCCTCTTTTGCATCCTGTGTGATCCTGCTACAATGCATATCTCTGGAGTCAACAATACACATGTTGCAAACATTTCTCTAGTTTGCCATTTCCTAATGGCTTTTCTTTCAATCTATTAATTGCCAAATCACAGTTTTCAACTACTGCAACAGCCTGGGGAATAATTAAACTATGTTTTGAGATCTCTGAAAGCAGATCCTGTAAAAAAATAACAAAACCTTACAAAAGTAGATTTCTCCATTTCCTGTTCAACATGCTTTGCTCTTCCTCTAATGTCTGTGTTTTTGGAAGATGCTCTTTGAGATGAAACCGTCTCTGTCCAGTAGCAATATTCTCATCATTTGACTGCAAAATAGAAAACAAACAGATAATTCCCGATAAATTTATGGTAGCCAACGCTGTGTCTTTGCAGCCGAAGATTTTTTATCTATGTAGCCTAACTCACCCCCAATGACTTCTAACTCGTGTTTACTTACTACATAGTGTCATATACTTTCTCAATCATTGGAACTGATCTTTGAGCACTTAACACTGCCAATTCAAACCTGTGTTGTAAACAACTAAATGACAAAATATTCTGTCCAATATCAGGTTTCAAGAGAGTATTACCCCCTCCTTTAGCTTCTACATTAACACTGGTGCCATCTGTCCGAGAAATGCTTAATATGTCTCGCCACCAATCTGAACATTTTTTGTCAAACCTTCCATGCAAATTTTTGGTTGTGTTTAAGATTCTTCGAGCATGGCAGTGATCTAGTTCAGCTAAGCCTACAAATGTTCTGGCTATAGATGACGTGGTTGGTGCATACTTTGCAATAACGCAGTCCCAAGCATTTTCATGCTTTCCGCTTTCACCGTGATGTTTCACAGTTTTTTTTAGTGGTCTGTTAGAAAATAAAATCAGTTCCACCTGCAGTTGACCCAGCCTTTATGCAAAACTCGCAATAGACTTTTCATTTTTCATCATTGTGACTAACCAGGCAAAATCTTGAAGACACAAAGTCTTAAACTGTCGTGCACATTTTTTGACGGTTGTGGTAATTTGTCTGAATAGGGAGGCCGTCGCGCAGTTAACGGTAAGTCATCTTCTACGAACCCTCGACACGCAAAACATACAGAATCTATATCTTACAGTTGACGAAGATAAACCTACAGAATCTATATCTTACAGTTGACGAAGATAAACCTACAGAATCTATATCTTACAGTTGACGAAGATAAACCTACAGAATCTATATCTTACAGTTGACGAAGATAAACCTACAGAGTCTATATCTTACAGTTGACGAAGATAAACCTACAGAGTCTATATCTTACATTTGACGAAGATAAACCTAGAGTCTGTATCTTACAGTTGATGAAGATGAACCTACAGAATTATACCTTACAATTGACGAAGATAAACCTACAGAATTATACCTTACAATTGACGAAGATAAACCTACAGAATCTATATCTTACAGTTGACGAAGATAAACCTACAGAGTCTATATCTTACAGTTGACGAAGATAAACCTACAGAGTCTATATCTTACAGT
>NW_013666304.1:155004-156782 GCF_000517525.1 Limulus polyphemus
AGAATCTATACCTTACAAGTTGACGAAGAGTAAACCTAACAGAATCTATACCTTACAAGTTGACGAAGATAAACCTACAGAATCTATATCTTACAGTTGACGAAGATAAACCTACAGAAGTCTATATCTTACAGTTGACGAAGATAAACCTACAGAGTCTATATCTTACAGTTGACGAAGATAAACCTACAGAGTCTATATCTTACATTTGACGAAGATAAACCTACATAATCTATATCTTACATTTGACGAAGATAAGCCTACAGAATCTATATCTTACAGTTGACGAAGATAAACCTACAGAATCTATATCTTACAGTTGACGAAGATACTGTAATACCCGTGCTAAATGCAGTAGACGAACTAAAGAAAAATCTGATGTTTTTCTTTTCGACATAACTTGATATATGGTTCTTTTCTACAGTAAACTAGCAAAGTGTACCTTGGTTTATTGAGAATGACACAATTCATACTTTCTTTCAACACAATGTGGTTAATTTTTAAATTGCGTTCTTCTTTGTTTAATCAAGACCCGTATTAACGTTTATTACAACATTTGAGGCACGTTTCAAACGATATGTGTGCCAAATAAACATGTTCCAGGTTCAAACATGAAGAACCAATACTCACTGATGCTGCAACCATGTCGCTGCAGAATAAAAAGAAATTTGTGTGTTTTCTTCTTATTTTTCTGTAATTTCAGTTCGTTTTTTTTTCCAACCTAACAGGGCTTTTCAAACATCACAGTAGTTTAAAACCTGTGCATAGACGCCACAGGGTATTTACGCACTGACACGTAGGAGACTGACGTTTGTTAGTGGTCTTGCTTGTCTTTTTAAAAGCATTGCCAGTATGTTTGTGCTACTAGGCGCCAAAGAAAGCGCAGAATCACACGTCTAGAGAAACCATAAGCAGTCGGCCATTCTTCCATCTGATGTCTCCACATCAGTCTACTCTTTCAACAATGTTCAATAAAGGAGCCGTTAGTAACAATCTGATGAAGGTCAAATGTGAGAAGGTACGAAACATTCTGTCTTAAAAACACAAGAGAAAATACTCAGTAGCAGTAGCACTTGAAATTCGTTTAGGCAAGATTAGATTGAATTTATCTATGAGACTTTTCCACCCTTTCTATTAGCTATATTTTTGTACGCCAGCAATATCAAGCATGGGGCGCGTGTACACCTGATTCAATTTTATTACTCATCAGGATCTTTACCAGCCTACCCTCAAACTGAAATTATTTTAGACAAAATTAGAGTAAATTAATCTATGAGATCTTTGGCGTGGCCAAATACATCAATCGAAAGGGTTTGCCCTTTCGAGTCCAAAAATTGTGTCCGTGGGATTCTTATTTTGAGGAAATAACTTATAATATTATTCTAATACCATTTCCTTTACTTTAATTGTCAAATACTTGAAACAGAATATTCTTAACATTTCTCCAGCTAAAAAAAAAAAAAGAAAAGTCAAAGAAACCCTCCATATATAATCTATCGGTTAGCACGAGAACTTTCAAACCTATCATGGGGTTATGTTACTACTAATTTCTAATCTTTTTATGCATACCGTTGAAATATGCTACTATCACCTTTTAGACTCTGTTATACCTATCATTGGAATATGTTACTACTGCCTTTTAGTCTTGTGAATTATTTGCAAGTAAAAAGCTTCGTTTGGGCATAACGCTGTCTCGTGTTGATGCACGTAGTTACAGCGCCATGTTATATTGTTGCGTCATCGAGATCACGTGACTATTCTCACGCCCTCTAGTTTCT
>NW_013666304.1:157654-179885 GCF_000517525.1 Limulus polyphemus
TGTGTCGCTAAAGTTTCGTCGGAACGAAGTTACGGAAAGTTAATTAACAAACGGAGACGTAACAATATCTAGTTTTATAACGTGTATTGTGTTTGAGATATCGCGTGATTTTAATGTATTGCACATCAATGATATAATTATACAAGTAAAACACTGTAAGTGATTGTGATATTTTCATACAAGAAGCGATAAATATATCAATATTTACACACATACATTTTTACAAATTGATATAATGAAGCTCATGTGGAGGAAATGTGTCATGTTGAGAAGTCATATTTGGTTGTCTAAATCCTCACACTATTACTGATTAGGAGTGAAGCTTTCGAAAAATGTAGAGCACACGTAGATCTCAGTGAGAAAATGGAACTCATGTTTATATATCACTGAAATTTACTATTTTAGTGTTAAAGAAGCATTACTTTATTGTAAATAACACGACTGTTGAATAATCTAGAAAGATAAGTTATTAGTATTAACGATACGTATTATTCAAATGCCAGTATATAAATAGAGGCTTAATGTGGTGAGTAAAAGACAACTACAACACTATGCGTGTATGTGGTGAGTAAAAGACAACTACAACACTATGCGTGTATGTGGTGAGTAAAAGACAACTACAACACTATGCGTGTATGTGGTGAGTAAAAGACAACTACAACACTATGCGTGTATGTGGTGAGTAAAAGACAACTACAACACTATGCGTGTATGTGGTGAGTAAAAGACAACTACAACACTATGCGTGTAGCCATTGGAGTACGTATGCTGCTTGAATTCAGACATTGAGCGCCGAGCGTTGTCTTATGTTTAGTTTGATTAGACCGTAAATCTAAGGTTTATTAGTTCGTGTCCCGTAGCTAGTTGCAAAAACACGCTTCGCACGTTGGATTCATGAGCGCTTCGTAAACGTGACGTTCAGATTCAACTGTTCTTTCAAAATAAGAATACGCAAGAGTTGGCGGCTGTAAGCATATAGCCCTTTGTGTTGCAAACACAAATTTATGATTATCCATTTATGTAATAAATAGAAGCCGTTATCATGTGGCAAAAATTCATAACATCACATTTAGGATGCATTTTTACAATATCTTATTTTTCTAAAAAACTAATGTGAGCATTCAAAATAGTATTACTTAGGACTAGATGTTACGAGACTTCGCCGCCTGATGGTGACATCAAGTTATTCAATAGTGAAATATAAAATTGATTACTACTTCTTTTTTACAATTAAACTTACTTATAGATTATTTAATTTACCGTTTTTGTACAATAAAACAGCACTGACAATTACAAAGGATTGCTTTCTTTCACGCTATTGTCTAACCACTTTACGTAAAAAGTGTGGTAAATTAATAAAAAAGTTCGTCATTCGACGACGTAACTATGGGTAAGGCAGTGTTACATTAAAGCGAAGACACTTACCATTGGTTTCATGGCAGTACACTCACACTGTCTACATGATAAGGATGAAAACCACTCAACATATACCTCAAACAATCTTGGCTCAACATATTAATACAGTTCTTTTCCTTTCCTCCGGCGATGATAGGTGTGACGGATTTATTATTATATATTCATTTTAATATCGATGTTTGCTTGAATTTAATTTATATTTACAAGTGTACATAACGTGTGCAGTTAAATATGTATTGCGAAACTCCCGCCTATTCTCTAAAGTTGTAGATGATTCTCGAGTGTAAGAATCAACAATATATGTGTGTACGTAAACGCTAATGTAGCTTTGTATTCTTACGTAATCTTAATTTTCTAGAAACTCTCCATACGCCTATAAGTATGACCAACGCGCCGCGCCAAAAAAGAGAGTATCTATTATTAGTTTGCTATAGTCAGTGTGCTATAAACTTCGGAAGCTATAACTGTGATTGTTATAACGCTGATCAATCGGAAAACTTCAGATATTTGACCAGGAGCATTTACAAAGTTCAAACATTACAACTCATTGATATTTCAATAAATAAATAACAGGTAAAGATAAAACGTTTTTTATTCTTCTTTTTGACGTTATCACTGTTTTATATTTAGCTATATAAACTCATACCTAAGCAAAGTTTAGTAGCAGGCTTGATGTTTTGAAGAGCATGCAAGTAGTAAAAAACAAAAAATTTAATACAACATTAGGATGGTGCCATACTGAAAAACAGTTTTAATGTAAATTTTATAGATTTTGCAAGTAGGAGTAGAATAGCATAAAGTATTTCCAATAATTTTGGTTAGCACATATATTTTCCTCTATATTTGTAGTTATTTGTTTGTGAAACACTGCAAAAATAATTTCATCGTTATAACAAGCGGAACTGTTTTTGGAGTCGTAGTTGGAAAGTTGCGAGTTCGAAGCTTGTTATCGACATGTTGTGTCTTTGAGCGAAACACTTTGCCCCAGTTATTTCAGTCTGGCCAGATGTATAATGAGTACCAGCGATGGACTGGCATCCTGTCCAGGAGCACTGTGTCATCGTTCTCATCCGCTTGTGCCGCTGAAACCGGAATTCAGCATTGACTCCTCTGTTCCGTATAGGCATGGAATAGTTTATAAAACACATACATACAAGCAGATGAGTGTTTTTCTTATAGGCTACCATCTTATTTAGCATTGACTCCTCTGTTCCGTATAGGCATGGAATAGTTTATAAAACACATACATACAAGCAGATGAGTGTTTTTCTTATAGGCTACCATCTTATTTATTCTCTGTTTATATAAATTTATAACCTTTGTTTATTGAATTTTAAACAACTTTATATAAACTATACCAATGACAAACAACACAATACTAACTAGTCTCTCTCTGCATAACAAGATACATACTTTATAGATATATTAAGCACAAAAAATCTTCAAATGTTCAAGTAGATTTCACAAAATCCAGAATCTTGAGTCTTCTCGAACAACTGAGTATTCTTCTGCAAAAAGTCAATTATTCGAAGACGTGCGAATTTCTGGGTCTTTTCAAAATTTTACAGATACATCAATAAAGACACGCCATTCACAAACCGAACGTTTTAAATAAAACAAACAAATGCGGACCATCACAGATCGTTGAAGAAATCTTTGTTCAGGGCAAAAGTTTTCCAAAATTATTTTGCTTTCATTTCTATCTATTAGCAAATTTTCATCTATGTAACGTAGAAAGAATGAAGGTAAAAAATTCTCCAATAGGTTTTAAAACTATAGAATTATGTTATGTAGGTATTGGAATTTTCAAATACGCTAAATAACCAGGTCAGAGACTCCTAGGGTTTGCATATAGCCAACCCTATTTCATGATTATTGACCAAAGGGAATTCAGATAGTCATTATTACCCACCTCCACCAAATGGCGTGATTGATTGTTACGTTTATAACACGCCAATGGCTGAAAGAGTAGAGCGTGATCAACATGTCATGTCTCGAGCTACTGTTCTTTGATACGCAGCTCGACACGTTAACCACTTGGCAACGTTTGATTCATGCTATAGAGAGTCGATCGATGTATCATATGTAAAAATCTAGCTGTTGAAACTTTAGTATCGTTGAACCAAATATACATGGTACCTAGAAATGGTGTTAACAAAATTGTTTACTTGTGTTTCAGAGACAAAAGCCTTGAAATTTGGCTACAATGGCTACTAGAATTCGATTAGACCAAAACAAGTGCATTGGTGGACACGTAGTGTGTGGATAATATATTGTAATAAACTTGTTACCTGTAATGTACTCTCAGTGAATCTAACTAGATGATCTCAGATTGTTTTAATATCACTAGAAAAATATTGCATAATATTGATAAGTTTATTTGTTTCCAAACACTTTATGATAATATTTGTCATTTTTGTTTCTAATAACTTTCCTATATAGCCTATTTGATTAATAATTCTATAACTAGTGGTATACGAGATGAGTTTCTCTAACATATTTATCATTGTTTCACTAATAACTCTGTAACTACTTATATGCAAAATGAGTTTACCTAGTATCTTTATCATTGTAACTTTAGCCATTTTTTTTTGTTTTAGGTAACCATCATAAGTAGTTACCCCGATTGTTGCATGGTACGCCACCAGAGGTGGAAACTTGTGTCGACCTCAGGCAATAGAGAAGGGAAGAGGTAGAGATGATGACGTCCACGAAGTGGAACTAGAGAGCGCATTGCTAGGGACACGTTGCTAGGCCACCATGACAGGCAGACGATGTCATACTAGCACGATACCGGAAGTTGTCCAGAGAGCGCATTGGTATGATGAGCGGGAGAAAGATCATCATGACATTAACTTAATGCTAAGAAAGTATTAAAATTAATAATTTCATCTAATTTGCTTAACATAGTGTTTACAATTTTGCTTTATAAGTAAAACATTAAATATGCTTCACAAAGGGTAGTGTTTGTGTAGGCAGAGGATGATGATCTCATCGTAGGGTGTCTCAACATGTGATGAACATCTATATTTAACTACAGGTAAAATTACTATTTGTACTTGATATTGCTTTAGCATAACAATAAAGGAGCTTTTGATACCAAGGTTCTGTAGGCAGATGGTATTACTTGGCAAATTGTGTTACAGCAGACGGTATTTCTATAAACGGATAGTAAATAGAATGATGAGCTCATAGTGGGGTGTCTCACCATGTCTCTCAATGTGATTACATCAACAATGTCTAGATTTAATTATGTGTCCAAAGAAGTTACAAGTAAAACAATTATTTTAATACACAATCTTACTGTTTTACTAGTTTGGCTTTATGGTTTAAATATGCTATTCCTCTACCCATATAACTATGATTTTGGTTGTTCTTGACAAATTATTCCATTTTACACATGTTACTTTATAGTTTTCACTTATATATGTTTTACAAAGTCTAATAGTGTTTCTATAAGCGGATAGTGTTAATATTACAAAGTCTAACTAAGATTCTATACGTGTATGGTTTTACTAGGCGTATTACATGGGTTTTACAAAGGTGGATAGTGTTTATATAGGAAGACAGTGCTACAGTAGTCCTGTAGGACTGCATACAGATTTCAACCTGTTTCAGCTTATGTTTATAGTTTTCATTTATATATTTCATTGTATCAAATACTTTTTACAAAGGCAGATAGTTTCTATAAGCAAAGAGTCGTGTAGGACTACACACAGATTTCAACTTGTCTCAACTTATGTTTATATATTTTCATGTATATATTACATGTTTCTATATGAGAATAGTGTTACTAACACATTTAACTTACTGCTGAAAGGTTTTTACCTTTTTAACACACATAATGTTTCGTTTTTACAAATATTAAATGTGACACCTTATTGAGTTAGTACACACTTAACATACTTTAGTTTAGTTTTTGCTTCTATAATTAATTTGCAGAACATACTTTTACAATTATCATCTTGAAAAGGATGCATATTTAAATCTATATATATATATATATATATATCATGGAATAATTTAACACACAAGCTTACAGTTTCACTTATGAATTAAGTATATTATTCCTCTACCCATATAACTATGATTTTTATTGTTCTTGGCAAAATATTTTATTTCATGCATGTTATTTTCTAGTTTTCGCTTACATATGTTTTAAAAGATTAACAAGGCTTCTATGGACAGATGATATTATTATAAGGACTTACTGAGGATATTTTTACTTTAGATAGACAGTGTAATTAGGGTCAGAGTTTCTATAGTTCTGTAGTATTTTAACACACCCGCTGTTTCTCTTTTATAACTAAAACCATTATTTCAACAAGACAACTATTATAACGCTGTTATATGTCAGGTTTTATCATACATATTATCCATTATTTGAACAAGGCAAATCTTATATCCAATAATTTACCTTACATATTTTTGCAATTATTGTCTTGAAAAGGACGATTATTTAAATGTCATGTTTAGCTTATAAGTTAATCTATAAAGCTTAAACGATTCATGTAAGTAACTATGTTTATTCATTACTAGAATACTACATTTTTACCTCTCTGTAAATGTTTTCACAAACTTTTATCAAGAGCTTGTTTCTTGCTGATTAAAACCATTTGCACATAGGCTAAAAGCACAATAAGCCATGATTATCAAAAATGATTATATACCACTCTACGTAAGTAATATTTTTATGATCTTTTCTGCTATATATTTGTCATTGAAAGAATTCCAGATACTTAATGGTCAGTGCCACACATATACAAATAGTGTGGGCTATATCAAAATATTACTGATGCATACCAGCTGGTGAAAATTTTAAAAACTTGACCCCTTGTATAAAACCAAGTGATGTGTTTGCCTAAGGCTAAAACAAGTATTGTTTTCGTTTCTATAAAAGTGATGGATAAACCAGGAATTCTATTTATGTATCTTTCAAAACTTCATTTTACGTAAACTATATCATTTAATCTTATTAGTTTCCAAAACATCAAATACATTTTTCACAAATGAACAATGACAGTCATAATCATAAAAGGGTCTTTAGTTATAAATGAAGAGATTCTTCTTCGACTGTTTCAAAACAGATATTTCCTCGCGTGGATTTTGAAAATGTTACATTAATATGAATTATCTTTTCACTTAAAAATTACACAAATCAACAGTTACAAATCATTGTTCTGCTATTTTCTTATATAAAACTCATGTTTCATACAAAAATTCAAAATAAACTAATATAATATTTACAAAAACTTCTTAGTTTATAAAATACAGACTTACAACCCAATGTGATAATACCTGTGGTATATTCTTGTTCTAGCATGATATTAGTCAAATAGAATAAATCACCATAAACGAAACACAAGGGACATTCTGCAAAGTGATCAAAGTTTATTTATTTTAGGTTTTAAATAACTTAATGAATTATGTAATGTTAATTATTGATAGAAATAGTGTTTTGAGCGAGACTTTGATACATTTCTAGCCGACACAATGTGAGTTCAGGTACTAGGCAAAAGGTCTCGTTGGCAGCAGCATGCATCTCAAGATGCGTACGGCCCAGATTCTCCTAGTTGGAAACCCATAATAAAGGACCAATAAAGAAATATTAACAGTCTTATTGCTATCTGTTCAGACGTTCCCGTAATTCAAAAAAGTCATTGTACATTTAGTCTAGATTAAACATAGGTTTTTAGTTTGTGACTCTGTATACTATACAAGGGAAACTACATTAACTACTAATGGAGTGCTTGCTTACATTTTGTGGACCCTTGGCTGCATACATTGACAGTCTTGGCATGAGACTGTGAGCTGCCGTCATACATGGGTCCCTGATTTTTTTTATTTTAACCAACGTTATTATTATGATATACAGTAGGAATAACACTAACTTATTTTTAATCATCATGGTCTTTGAACAGCGTCTCCAGAGACACATCTGATCATGTTGGTGAATGTCTGACATAATTTTAATGTGAATTTAAGTGAACATTATTTGTAAAGTGATATCATGTAAAAGGATAGATATGTTTTTTCTTGTAGACCATACCTTATGTCGTGAGATTACAGAACTTACGAGTATATTACTGTATTGAAACATCCACCTTAATAATCACAGTACTTATTGTTCCAATAATAGAGTGATGTAACAAGGTATTTAACAAATTGTGCATGAGTCACAACCAGTGTTCTGTGCTGTTATATATCAGATGAAATATATTAGTTTTTGTTTTCATTACATGATAGAGAACTGGTTACTTCTCAAGCAGGAGTCATTGACATGGATGTGACTAATGAACAAGGCATTGCTCAGAGTTTTACCACTTTGTGCCACTTTTATAATAAATATGAATTTTTTTTTAATAAATAATTTTCGATAAGGAAAATACATTTTTTGACACTAGAGGTAGTTATCCACTTTATTGTTCCAATAATAGAGTGACGTAACAAGGTATTTAACATATTAACTTTTAGTAGAAATATTTTTAGGGTGGTTATATTATTATTTTTTCTACTTTTAATATTAGAAGAACTTTTAACTGCCTTTCCACAACTGGCTGCGGACAGTGAAAGGCAGTAGGAGTTGAGACGTTGTGGGTATAAGCACTGAACTCCGTACCCTTATTTGATTTTACACGACTGCTAACTAGTTTTTCATCTGCGTTTGGATTTTGTCTGATAGATGTGATAGCCCCAACGCTTTTGGGTGCTATCATCACAAACAATTTCCGTTATGACTTTAAGGCTACAACTGGAAAATTGCAATGGAATTTTAAAATAAAAATTAGATTAAGTTTTAATTTATATATATATATATATATATATATACACACATACACATATATATAGGTGTATAAATGTACAAACATATTTACAGTCATGTGTTATGAATGTAGACTTTGTGATGAATATTGTCAAAATGAAAAATCATGTGATCATGTTCTCTGTACAAATCATTTTGGTCAAAATCCCATTTGTTTTGTTTATGGAGATGCATTTTATTTACGTAGTCATTTTATTAGAACATTTAGATATTCCTCAAATATTACTACACTGGGCCCTTGAAATTGTACAGAATAGACATAATGTATTTCAAATGAGGAGTTGTCCTGAAAATGGTGAAGACGAGGGATTTTCTTCTTCTGATAAAAATGATTTTGTTTAAATAAATGAAATTTAAAGGCCCTTTTCCAGACCATCACATCCTGAAAAAATAGAAAGCTATGTTGCTCAAACACCTCTATTGATAAAAAGTTTCGCACTTCTCATATTTACAATAAATATCAGTATTAATTTATTGTCTGATCTTTTAATATTTATATTTCTTCTTTAGCGAGATCAACTGTGTTAATACTGCTGAGGTATATGAAGTTTCAAATACATCTAGATAAATATAAGACTGTGTCTCGTCTATGTTTTACTAAATTTGTCTTCTCTCAAGTTTACCGTAAGATGTTAAGCTAGACACATAATTATCTAATCTTTGATCTTTAGTCAGGTTTAGAGTCTACTTGTTCAAAATCTGTTACATTTGATATTGAACACTAATTGTAACTGAGAAGACAAATAATAAAAATTGATGTTTCTTGTATAAATGTAAATGATAGCAAATACACCACATGTTGCTGTAACATTGTTTCAAAATCTATGTTAAAATGTCTCGTGATAGATTTAGTGTTCCTTTACACATATTGTTACACAGATGAAAAATATAAACTCTACCTGAAATAGTAATGTGAGCATAATGTACAAAAGATGTATGAAAGCTATTCCAGTATTCTATAAACTATGATGTTTATGGTATATTAGTGTATCTTGAAGTTTTGTTACTAAATGTTTCATCATGTGTGACACTTGACAAGTCTTTACTTATATATATTTAAAATAACATAGTAGGGTATGGTGAAACACGTAATTTTAAGCTGTAGGGGGAGAGGTAATATGAGGGTCAAGATATAATGTTCAGTACGACGTGGACAGTCTATTTAGTTACGGATTTCAAGTGCATGATATGTTTTGTATAGTTTCCAAAATAACGAAACTTTGGTAAATGCTCCGTATGTTTCGTTTATGGTGATTGATTCTATTTCACTAATATCATGCTAGAACAAGTATATACCACAGGTATTATTACATTGGATTGTAAGACTGTATTGTAAAACTATGTAAAGTAAATTATTGGTTATAATATTCGCCTCATTCAAATAATGGATAATATGTATGATAAAAACTGACATATAACAGTATTATAATAGTTGGCTCGTTGAAATAAGGGTTTTACTTGTGAAAGCGAAACAGCAGGTGTGTTAAAATACTACAGAACTATAGGAACTCTGACCTAGGTTACACTGTCTGCCTAAAATAACACTATCCTTTGTAAGACCTTATAATAATAATATCATCTGTCCATAGAAGCATTTTCAGTCTTTTAAAACACATGTAAGCGAAAACTATAAAATAACATGTGTGAAATAAAATATTTTGTCAAGAACAATAAAAATTATAGTTATATGGGTAGAGGAATAGTATACTTAATCCAAAAACCGAACAACTGAAACTGTAAGCTTGTATGTTCAATTATTCCACGATACTTAAAGAATTAAATAAGCATCCTTTTCAGAAGCAAAAACTATACTAAAGTATGTTAAGTGTGTACTAACTCATAAAAACACAATAAGGTGTCACGTTTAATATTTATAAAAACGAAACATTACGTGTGAGAAAAAAATAAAAACTTCTCAGCAGTAAGTTAAATGTGTTAGTAACACTATCCTCATATAGAAACATGTAATATATACATGAAAATATATAAACATAAGTTGAGACAAGTTGAAATCTGTGTGTAGTCCAACACGACTCTTTGCTTATAGAAACTCCATCTGCCTTTGTTAAAAGTATTTGATACAATGAAATATATAAATGAAAACTATAAACATAAGCTGAAACAGGTTGAAATCTGTATGCAGTTCTATGGTACTATTGTAGAACTGTCTTCCTATATAAACACTATCCACCTTTGTAAAACCCATGTAATACGCTTAATAAAACCATACACGTATAGAATCTTAGTTAGACTTTGTAAGATTAACACTATCCGCTTATAGAAACACTATTAGACTTTGTAAAACATATATAAGTGAAAACTATAAAGTAACATGTGTAAAATGGAATAATTTGTCAAGAACAACCAAAATCATAGTTATATGGGTAGAGGAATAACATATTTAAACCATAAAGCCAAGCTAGTAAAACAGTAAGATTGTGTATTAAAATAATTGTTTTACTTGTAACTTCTTTGGACACATAATTAAATCTAGACATTGTTGATGTAATCACATTGAGAGACATGGTGAGACACCCCACTATGAGCTCATCATTCTATTTAACTATCCATTTATTGAAAAACTATCAGCTGTAGTAGCACTAACCTTAGAAACACAATTTACCAAGTAACACCATCCACCTATAGAATATTAGTATCGCAATCCACATTGTAACACCAACTGCCTTTGTAAGACAAATAAATTTGCAAATGGAAACTACAATAAAATGAAATAATTTGTCAACTTTTTTATTGCAATGTAAACAAATATAAAATATGAATGATAATTTTACCTGTAGTTAAATATAGATGCTCATCACATGTTGAGACCCCTAACGATGAGATCATCATACTCCGCCCACACAAACACTGTCTGCTTTTGTGAAACATATTTACTGTTTTACTTAAAAAATAAAACTGTAAATAATTAGATTAAATTATTAATTTTAAGGTTTTCTTAGCATAAATTAAAGGTCATGATGATTTATATACGCGCTTATCATATCAACGCGTCCTCTGGACAACTTCCGGTGTCATGTGGCCTAGCAACGTATCCCTAACAATGTACCCTGTGGTTTCATTTGGTGGACGTAGTTGTCTCTACCCCTCCCCTCTCCTATTGCCTGAGGTCGACACTTGTGTCGCCTTTTGGTGTCTGCCATGCAACAACCGGGGTAACTACTATCACAACAAAAGATATTTTAAATATTATTTAATGGTTTAACACTGGTTGATTTTTGGTATAGAGAACTGGAAGTTTTTGTTTTTTATTATAATCAAAACCTTCCATCAAGTATGATAAAATAGAAATGTTCAAAAGCATTATAAAGTACGACACATAATTAACAAAACAAAGTTAATTGGCATATTATAGTAGTTCAAAATTAAAGTTTTTAGAACTAATTTTGAGCAATTAAAAAATGAATCGCTTAAGCTTTATGGATTAACTTATAAGTTAAACATGACATTTGAATAATCGTCCTTTTCAAGACAATACTTGTAAAAATATGTAAGGTAAATTATTGGATATAAGATTAGCTTTGTTCAAATAATGTATAATATGTATGATAAAACCTGACATATAACAGTGTTATAATAGTTGTCTTGTTGAAATAAGAGTTTTACTTGTAAAAGAGAAACAGCAGGTGTGTTAAAATACTACAGAACTATAGAAACTCTGACCCTAATTACACTGTCTATCTAAAGTAAAAATATCCTCAGTAAGTCCTTATAATAATATCATCTGTCCATAGAAGCCTTGTTAATCCTTTAAAACATATGTAAGCGAAAACTATAAAATAACATGCGTGAAATAAAATATTTTGCCAAGAACAATAAGGCTATCCTTAAGTGTAACTAATAGGGGCACAGTGAGTATCAGTATTACCTGCAAAAAAAAAAGTAGGAGAGAGGTTTCTTTAATTGTGTCCTAACTTTTAAGATGTACAAAACAAAAATAATATTATATTTTATAATTTTCATTTCTGTATGATTGAACTCTAGGATCCTTAAAATTTTTCATTCTTACATTTGAAATAGTTTTGTTCTCGCTATCAGTTTTAGTTACTTATTATTTCACATTAGATTAGAATGGTAATTATATTTTGGTCTTAGTTATAAGTTATTTCAAAATTCACTTGTGGAACTATTCATCAGTAAAATCGTTTCCGAAATGTTTTTTTTTATAGTTTTAATTAAACCGTAAGTTAAATATATAGTATGGTCTCTGTTGTGAATATAGTTATCTTTAATCTATTTTTTAAGATTTATTATAATTTTGATTTCAACAATAATTTCAATTTACTATATACAAATAGAAGTTATCTGACGTGTACTGTTAAAAATCAATGTTGTGATAAAAAGTTACAGTGTTCGAAAATACGAATCATCTTATTGTTAACAGTCAATCTTACACACAAACAGGGATCGAGGGACTGCTGTGGAAAAGTCTTATCTAAAACAAAGACTTACTGCTAACAGTAAATTTCGTACGTAAGCAAGATTGAGCCTTTCGTTGTTAATCAGGCTTATACATAAGTAAGGATCAGCTTACCTTTGAGAATTAGTTTTGTGAAAAAAGGCTCAGTTTAAAGTTGTTTATCAATTTCATCCAAAAACACAAGCCAAATTAACATTAACAATATATGCTGTGTCTAAAATATTAAAAAACTTAACGTTGACAGCCAGTCTTGTGCAGAAACATACACCAGTCTATCTATCGTTTGCACCTTACGAGTTAATCAACATTCATACTAGTGTAACGCACTTGTCTACTTACAAAGTTTATCGCTGAAAGAGTTAAATTATTAATCATGTCAATATATTTAGTGTTTTGGAAATTACAATTACTCTTTTTTTATAAAGACTAACATAAAATATCCGCCTCTTCTGTGGGGTTCAAAGACCCCCTCTCTCTCCACTCATGATTCACAGAGGTCCCACTGTAATGATTAAGCTCCTCATTATCCTTATTTATTTCTATAGTTACCCCAAGGAATGTACATACCTGAAAATACACCCCCTTATGACACTCACTCTTGGTACTGAGCACATGTGTCACGTTTGTGGGTGAGGTGTGAACATAGTTTTAGCCCTTGCGTCTCCGGGATCCCAAACTATGGTTTGAGTTCGCGGGTAAATAGATTCACAAGCACACAACGTAAATTTAGACTAGACCACCTTTAATAATCATTCTTGTGTGAAGAGAAAGACTTCCAAACAATTTATAATCAAAATTATGTAAACACATGTGTTATATAAAATCAGATTTTAATTATGTAAACACGTGTGTCATATAAAATCAGATTTTAATTATGTAAACACGTGTGTCATATAAAATCAGATTTTAATTATGTAAACACGTGTGTCATATAAAATCAGATTTTAATTATGTAAACACGTGTGTCATATAAAATCAGATTTTAATTATGTAAACACGTGTGTCATATAAAATCAGATTTTAATTATGTAAACACGTGTGTCATATAAACTGAGGATTTTGAGAAGATATGAACTTCTGTATCGTCAGTTTCGAATTAACAAATAACTAACTTACCGTTGATAATCAGCCGACCCATATCAGTACTAGAGGTAACATCCGATGTCAAGCGATGACGCACGTGACACCTATAACCAGTTAACCCATCCTTCATTGTCACATTTCTAATGTGTAGGTCACCATTTGGTAATATACCGTATCTGCCACCTAGTGAAAATATTGTAAAACATTAAATAATCAGCAGTATTATTGCAATAGTGTGTAATTTTAAATGAGGGGTATACAAGAAAGGTTAAGTTACAGTTCACCAACACAAACATACATATCATAGATCTCAATTCAAGGTGTTTTAATGGATTTTATTCAGCGTTACGTGAAATAACTAATTCATTTCTTCTAGACATTAGTTTCAGGATACACTTATATCTATGAAACCAGGAGCGCGTGGGAGGATTTGTATAACCAGTTTTGTGATTCAACAACTATAGCATAAAGATTCATATGTATTTTTTTTCCGATATAAAATAGACCCTTTTTATCTACACTTTCATTAAACACATTAAGACATGACAGACAAGGTTGTGGAATGTTGATATTCTATAAAGTATTATGAGCTTGTGTAACTGATTCTAAGCCATAAACTGAATATGTAGATAAATTTTGTACTAAAATTCAATATGTTATTACTACTCGAAATCAAATACTAAAAGTAAAAATTCACCAGCTGTAATAGATGACTGAAAATTAACTCCAACATCATCTTAATGACTTCAATAAATTCCAGGCGTTTTCAGTGTTGGGAAAAACTAAATATAACAGCAATTGTTCAAAAAACGATCAATAAATATAATTAATTAAAGCTTGTAGATTCCATTAACGTGTTTACACATTCTTAACACTTATGATCACTTCTTTTTTTAAGATTAATGAGTACAGTAAACGCTGTTCGCTTATATTTGAGGGTTGGGACTAATTAGATTGTTTACAACATAGACAACGAATGTTTAGTTAAACTTGTTTTAAAACAGGCAGGGGTCATTCAATCTTTCCAATAGCAGATAGAACCTCAAGTACCTTCCAACTTTTGCCATATTCGTGCTCAAGTAGACGTTAGAACCACTGCTCTTGATCACAAGAGAAAGTTAAAGTAACGACAACGAGCTTTTCCTGGACACTCCACACTCTTATATGTGTAGCAGACTCAGCAAGATTAGACCATGAACTAACTAGATAAGGAAAGATTTTTAATCACAAAAAAAAACCTCCCAAAACATATGCCTGAAGAATTACACCAGTAAAATATATCTTGCTTCATGAAAATCAGGAAACAAGATTGACAAGTTATATTAAAAAAAAAAACCACGAAAGAATGTTTCAGCAGATTTCTAGATAATTTCTTGTTTAGTTTTCACATTAATTCCCGGTAACAAGTTTAAGAGTTAACCACATCTTGAAACATTTAGACATCTCAATTAAAGATTTTCAGGACAGCATCACGCTCGATTCTACTCTTATCTTTGAGATGATAAGCCTAACAACACATTAATCAATAGCTTCGGCTTAGATAGTGAAACGGCTTGGCACGGAAAGATAATGACTGTAATAATGATTTTTGACAAAGAAACACCGAAAGCTAGGACAAAGATAACCTTGGTGGATCGTCTGCTAATAATCGTGATTTAGTCAGCCACCCGCAACTTAATCAGAACCTCGTCGTCTAGTTTTCGTAGACCTAATCAATAAATTAATCAATTCTGTCAAATAGAAAGATCACTCCGCCCTCTTTACAACAGTTTTGCTTACATATGTATATATATATGTTTAGATATGCAAAACCCTGAACTGTAACATGAAGCGCACCCTGAAAATGAAAGTAAGTGATGGACGTCTATAATCATGACATTTAATTTCCGTTCGATATTACAGAACGAATCGAGACGACAGATAAGGATGGAGTTATAAACTTTTTTATTTCAATTATGCACCAGCTGTAAAAGCATGTATCTTGACAAATTTCCAAAAGTAATAATGTACACGAAAAACGTTATTTGAACTAGTCACCAGAGGGAGAAGTTGTTATGAAACTATAAGTATAAGATCATTCTATAGTTTTCCTTATGAATGAAGTTGATATTATAAAGATTTTACACAGAAAATAGTTCCTCATTTTACTTAAAGTAGGGTTTATATGACAAAACTGTCTAAGAGAATACTGCAAAAAGTAAATGAAGTTACATCTTTAAACGTATTAATACGCCATAGTAAAAAGATGCAAGACCATTAAGAAAATATATAACGACTGAAAAAAACATGTATAAATGTTAAGTTTATGATAAGATACTGGAAGTCTAATAAGAATATGTACATAATAAGAAAAATATAGTAATAATTTAGTAAATGTAATAACACCATGCAAATATTGTCAGCGTAAGGTAATGATAAATGCTTATATTTCGGACTTTACCATCAAATATAGACCAAACATTTTTATAATGGATCTACAGTAATGGAATATACATGAGAGTATTGTAAGAACATTTGTACGTATTGGTGTCCACGTTTTCAACACAATATGAAAATATGACGTATCAACTATGTTTGAATTGTAAGAAACCACATTCGATAGATATATATATATGAATCTTCAAAAAGAAAGAACCCCTATAATCCTAATGTTTTCGAAGAAATAGACCTTCTTGTTTTGTGGTTTAACACTTTTTCTATAAATTGGAGTAAAGTGTCAGTAATTGTAATTACTGAAGTATATCAGCGATGTTTGAATATCTTTGAAACACTATTGTTTGAATTAAAGTTCTTCACCAGTGCATATTGAAAACATATGGATTCATTAGAGTTCACGAACAAGGCTTGAATATCTTGGACGGTGTAGTAACAATGCCTTAGATTATTAAAGCATGTTAAAAATTGTAATTATTTTTTCTTTGGTGGTGTGAAAATACACGTGGATACCAAAAATATGCTTGATTGTGTTTGAAGGCGAGGCAACAACATTTTATTCTATATTACGTCATCAATATACATATATTACATTGCACTTAAATAAGGCTAATACAGCAATTATTAACGGCACAGTTTGTTTCATACAATGTAAATACATATTTGTATAGTCATAATATGAATTATTCTAATTTCATGAAAATACTTTTCAATATATACTGAGTACCGTTTTACTCTGCCTTTTGCAATCGATCTCCATCCCAACTTTGTCCTAAACGATTTACAGAGAGTAACTTGTAGAGTAGACAAGAGGCAATGTACTAACTTCTTGACTTGGTTAGATGTATGATGAGTAGGTAGGTCGAACAAAGACAGTCTACAGTTTTGAACCCAATCCCTATTATTTACTAGAAATAAATCACGATCTGCGAAACGACCAACGTGCACGAGCTAGAATGTGTGCTGGTTTAAAGCAGGTCAGTCGATAAAACTTTCCACTTTCGTGTTATATATGTTATGTAATAACGACTAATGATAGAACTTTGAATTATATAAAAATCACTAAGCGGCAATCATTGGCTCCAATCTCACTAGAAATACACTGTAATTTCCTCTTATCATGTACTTGGCTATCAATCTGGTAAAGTAGTGGTATCAGAAAAAACAACAACAAAGATTCCAAGCTGGAAACGATTTTGTTTTGTTTGTTTTTGTTTTTGAATTTCGTGCAAAGCTACACGAGGGCTATCTGTGCTAGCCGTCCCTAATTTAGCAGTGAAAGACTAGAGAGAAGGAAGCTAGCCATCACCACCCACCGCCAACTCTTGGGCTACTCTGTTACCAACGGATAGTGTGATTGACCGTCACAGTACAACGTCCTCACGGCTGAAAGGACGAACATGTTTTGTGGGACAGGAATTCGAACTCGCGACCCTCAGATTACGAGTCGAGCGCCGTAACCACCTAGAAAACTCAAAGAAGTCATTGTTGTTTTATGCACTGTTTGTTTTGTTTTGTTTTGGATTTCGCGCAAAGCTATACGAGGGCTATCTGCGCTAGCCATCCCTAATTTAGCAGTGTAAGACTAGAGGGAAGGCAGCTAGTCATCACCACCTACCGCCAACTCTTGGGCTACTCTTTCACCAACGAATAGTGGGATTGACCGTCACATTATAACGCTCCCACGGCTGAAAGGTGTTTAGTGTGACGTGGATTCGAACCCGCGACCCGCAGATTGCGAGTCGAGCGCCCTAACCACGTGACCATGCCGGGCCTTTACGCAATGTAATAACTTTACACTGTTCAGAGAATAATTAAAATAATATTTTGATTTAATTTATGGCATTAAATAAATTAATTTGTTTAATTTTTTAAAAATTAATTCTAGAAAACTACATTTTGATTATTATGTAATGATTTTATTTTTGTAGCATTGTCAGATATAATTGAAAAAAAAATCATGAAAATACACGTTAACTCAAAGTTTGTTTATTTCTACATCCGTGAATTGGTACTGTAAATATAATTTCTGTACTTCTCCCACCAATAATGTCATGAATATAAAATACTAGTTTATGCCCAGAAATACAACATTGATTTATTAGTAAAGCACTTAAGAACATTTGTAGATTGGTGATTTCTTGTAAGAGAATAGGAAGGCCTCTCTTATCAATTTCAATCTCACTTGAATTATCTAAAATGCTATATAAAATACTTAGAGCAGTTTGTTGGCATTACTTACAAGTTTTTGTATCACAATAATGCTAGAATGTTCAAACGAATGACTAAAATGTTTTTATTATTATATATTTTTGTTATAAGGATTATTTTGTATTTTTTTGTTAATATATGTATTTCAGGATAACCTATCTATAGCTGGACGAACCTTGTGAGACATAATTGGGATTATGTTTGAAAATAACGTTAGCAACGAGAGTACCAAACTGATGAAACCAATGCATTCTAATTGTTACTAGTAAGAACGTAAAAACAGATTATAGTTCTGATCTATGTAGTTAGCTTAATCTAATCAGAAGTTAACATTAATTTAAGAAAAAAATTTTAATCAATCTCTGTTGTCAAAATCCACTAACAAGATAACAAAATATATCACTCTGTATCTTCATCACAGAATGCTCCTTTAAACACCTGAATCTAATGCTATTGATTACTAGTACAAATCATCCATAAGAAACGAGATAAAGTAAAGTTACCTTGAAGTACTGATGACGTAATGGTAACCCCATCTTCTCGTTCCCAGTATGGAACAGAAATATACTCTCGGACAAAGGAAGGGACGTGACACCTCAGTACTGCAACATTTCCCATGGATACGAACTCATCGTGTACCTGAACCTTGAATTGTCGTTGAATAACTACAAAGAGAAAGTTATTGAAACAAGAGAATCGCTATTATGCAGAAAGAGAGTACATTTTTTTTACGCTTGCAACTTATAGTGTTGTAAAAATTACATTAAATTTCAAATCTGTAGTGTCTTTAAAACGCTAAAAACAATAGTTATGTTACACTTCAAACTTGCACTAGTTTAAAACCAGAAAAAAAAGTACATTAAATATCCGGTTGGTGTTGTTGAACAACTACGGAAAAATATCTTAGCTGGAAACTTGTATCGTAAGAACAACTACAAGTAAAAATATCTTAGCTGCAAACTTGTATCGTAAGAACAACTACAAGTAAAAATATCTTAGCTGCAAACTTGTATCGTAAGAACAACTACAAGTAAAAAGTACGCATACTTCACATTTGTATTGTCGTCAGATAAATAAGTAAGAAAAGTACGGATACAAGATATTTAACCTTGTAGCATCTTTGGATGACTGCATATAGAAGGCACGGATACAAGATATTTAACCTTGTAGCATCTTTGGATGACTGCATATAGAAGGCACGGATACAAGATATTTAACCTTGTAGCATCTTTGGATGACTGCATATAGAAGGCACGGATACAAGATATTTAACCTTGTAGTATCTTTGGATGACTGCGTGTAGAAGGCACGGATACAAAATATTTAATATATAAAGAGAAAATGTAATTTAAATTGCATATTAATTGCTCTAAACAACAAGTACTATATATATATATATATATATATACATACATATACATATGTACATGTATAACTATCTAACTATTATGAAGTAAAGAACAGGTATAACGCAACAATCGTGATTTTCACGGATAGGTTTAGGGGGATAATTGAAACAGATAAAACAATATATTAACCTTGGTCTCCTTAGGAGAGCCCTAAAAATGAGTATGTGATAAGGTATGACTCACCAAATGAAATTTCAGCCTGATATAAACAGCTCTAGTTTACAACATGATAATTAGCTATTGTTCTCATTTGGACAGTCCTCTATTCATTTCGGACAAAGAACAATAAAAGTTTGTACTTCACTGGGTTGATCAGTGTCATATGTTTGGCTCTGGTATGCCACTCAACTCTTGTTCCCTTTAGAATAGCCCTAAATATGGTTTTCTGTTCAGACGTTCAGGTTTTTCTCATAATGACTATAAAGCATGTTCACACCAACAATATGTTTGATACTTTTCACTATGATATAGGTCCAGCTAACCTCTCTTTGGTTAACTTGTGTTCAGGGTTGCTGATGAGGAGTGGAATTCTTAGAAACTAGCATAACCCAATAACACACGTTGATCAAAGTGTACATTGAACTGGACTTCCCTTGAACTTAGATTTCGAATACTAAGTTTATTTATTATAAAAAACAGAATATTTTCACTTTTTTGTTCAAGAATCTTAACAATTTTGACAACTTCACTACTTGTACTCGTAAGGCATTTCGAGTAACGACAAAAATTGTTGCTTAATCTGGCATCCATCACAGATTCTAAACACTATGGAAATCTGCTAACGATTGTTGTTTTGATAATTCTAGAACATGTTTTACAAGGTTTGCTATGACAGCTCATGAATTATCCTTGTTTAGAGCCCGAAGACAGTCAAACCAAATGTAAGTTTGAGAACTGTCGTTGCTCAGCTTCCAAAGACAGACAAACCAGATGACAGTTTGTATATTTTTTTTTTGTTCAGCTCCCGAAAACAGACAAACCAAATGACAGTTTGTAGATTATCTTTGTTCAGCACCCGAAGACAGACAAATTAAATGACAGTTTGTAGATTATCTTTGTTCAGCACCCGAAGACAGACAAATTAAATGACAGTTTGTAGATTATCTTTGTTCAGCACCCGAAGACAGACAAATTAAATGACAGTTTGTAGATTATCTTTGTTCAGCACCCGAAGACAGACAAATTAAATGACAGTTTGTAGATTATCTTTGTTCAGCTCCCGGAGATAGTCACATCTCATTTATTATTTTGGTACGTTTTCCTGTCTTAGTTTACTCTGTTTCATTTGAATAAAATTTTATTTCTAGTATGTTGTTATAGGGCTAACGTGTACCTATCACATTAGATGTCATTTAATTTGTACTTCGAATAACTTTATGATCAGATCTCTTGGAGATGTCCTGCCATTAACGTACATCACTCTGGCCTTCTACTTGGAATCTGTTTTAGTAAATTGATCTATAACATTAAAGCCAACATTCTAATTGCCTATTTAATGAGCATTCTCTTTCAGATATTAACGTTCTCGTAATGATCACCTTTAGTTTTATTCGTGAACGCTGCATCATTTATCTTTGTGGTTGTAATATGAAGCACATTGAGCTTGTATCAGTACAAAACAATCCGATATCCTGCTGAGTAAAGCAGTTTCGAGTTATTTCATATAATTTCTACTTAGTTCTGTAGATGCCGTGTAATTTCTACCCCTTGATGATTTAAGTGACCGTAGGTGTCGGATCTGAAATGGTATTTTTGCTTTTACACACACATATCTATATGAGAATTGAAAAATGCAAAAAGTGTAACACCCTTTTTTGCAATCACAAAGTTTTCCGAAGAAATAAAAATTAGCTGTACGAGAAGGTTGTTATACAGCCACTGTTTGGTTTTGATGTGGTTTTTCGTCGACAAGTTACTTCTATTTTTTAAGGATGATTTTTTCAATGATTGTCTGGTTAAGTGTGAAATATGAACAGTAATGATGTTCATGTGGCACAGCAGATGTATACAAAATAGCAAATAACGTGACGTCAGTATTAATTAATGGCTGGAGACGGCTTAAATGGGTAATGAAGAAAAACTTTAATATAAGTTTAACATGACAGCAAATGTACAACGTTTCGACAAGGGTACCTGATGATGACAAAACCTTGTCGAAACGTTGTACATTTGCTGTCATGTTAAACTTATATTAAAGTTTTTCTTCATTACCCATTTAAGCCGTCTCCAGCCATTATTAGTCTCAAAGTGGGTTCCTCGTCATCGAACATGTTGGTATGTCCGCGGACTTACAACGCTAGAAACCGGGTTTCGATACCCATGGTGGGCAAAGCACAGATAGCCCTTGTGTAGCGCTGCGCATAATTAAACAAACAAACAATCAATCAATCAACAACATGTATAGTATTAACAAGGAAC